>NW_027667650.1:0-118000 GCF_963924665.1 Micromys minutus | reverse complement strand
TAAGGGAAATTTCTGCCTTTTTGACACAAAATAAGGGGAATTTCTGCATTTTTGCCACAAATTATTAGGAATTTCTGCCTTTTTGCCCCAAAATAAGAAAAATTTCTGCCTTTTTTCCCTGAAATAAGTGAAATTTCTGCAATTTTGCCCCCAAATAAGTGATATTTCTGCAATTTTGCTCCAAAATAAAAGAAATTTCTGTTTTTTTTGCCACAAAATAAGGGAAATTTCTGTCTTTTTGCCCTAAAATAAGGGAAATTTCTGCCTTTTTGCCCCCAAATAAGGCGAATTTCAGCCTTTTTACCACAAAATATTAGGAATTTCTGCCTTTTTGCCCCAAAATAAAGAAAATTTCTGCCTTTTTTCTCTGACATAAGTGAAATTTCTGCAATTTTGCCCCAAAATAAGTGAAATTTCTGCAATTTTGCCCCAAAATAAGTGGAATTTCTGAGTTTTGCCCCAAAATAAGGAGAATTTCTGTCTTTTTGCCCCAACAAATAGGAAATTTCTCCCTTTTTGCCCCACAACTAGGGGAATTTCTGCAATTTTGCTCCAAAATACGGGGAATTTCTGCTTTTTTTTCACAAAAATAAAGGGAATGTATACCTTTTCCCACAAAAAAGGGAAATTTCTTCATTTTTGCCCCAAAATAAGAAGAATTTCTGCCTTTTTACCTCAAAATAAGTGAAATTTCTGCCTTTTTACCCAAAAATAAACGGAATTTCTGTCTTTTTGCCCCAAAATAAAAGCAATTTTTTAATTATGCCCTGAAATAAGTGAAATTTCTGCAATTTTGCCCCCAGATAAGGGAAATTTCTGCCTTTTTGACACAAAATAAGGGGCATTTCTGCATTTTTGCCACAAAATATTAGGAATTTCTGACTTTTGCCCCAAAATAAGGAAAATTTCTGCCTTTTTTCCCTGAAATAAGTGAAATTTCTGCAATTTTGCCCCAAAATAAGGGAAATTTCTGCCTTTTTGACAAAAAATAAGGGGAATTTCTGTCTTTTTGCTCCAAAATAAGGGGAATTTCCGCCTTTTTACCTCATAATAAGGGGAATCTCTGCCTTTTTGCCCCAAATAATGGGGAAATTCTGTATTTTTGCCCCAAAATAGAGAAAATTTCTGCAATTTTGTAGCAAATTAAAAGTAATTTCTGCCTTTTTGCCCCAAAATAAGAGAAATTTTTGAGTTTTTTCTCTGAAATAAGTGAAATTTCTGTAATTTTTCCCCAAAATGAGGAAGATTTCTGCATTTTTGCCCCAAAATAATAAAAATTTTTGCAATTTTGTACCAAAATAAAAGAAATTTTTGCCTTTTTGCCCCAAAATAAGAAAATTTCTGCTTTTTTCCCTGAAATAAATGAAATTTCTGCAATTTTGCCCCAAAATAAGTGATATTTCTGCAATTTTGCTCCAAAATAAAAGAAATTTCTGTTTTTTTGCCACAAAATAAGCGAGATTTCTGTCTTTTTGACCTAAAATAAGGGAAATTTCTGCCTTTTTGCCCCCAAATAAGGCGAATATCAGCCTTTTTACCTCAAAATATTAGGAATTTCTGCCTTTTTGCCCCAAAATAAAGAAAATTTCTGCCTTTTTTCTCTGACATAAGTGAAAT
The DNA here is from genome assembly GCF_963924665.1 of Micromys minutus. Taxonomy (NCBI): domain Eukaryota; kingdom Metazoa; phylum Chordata; class Mammalia; order Rodentia; family Muridae; genus Micromys; species Micromys minutus. Next base: position 116,383 of record NW_027667650.1, on the reverse strand, counting down.
TTCTGCAATTTTGCCCCAAAATAAGTGAAATTTCTGCAATTTTGCCCCAAAATAAGTGGAATTTCTGAGTTTTGCCCCAAAATAAGGAGAATTTCTGTCTTTTTGCCCCAACAAATAGGAAATTTCTCCCTTTTTGCCCCACAACTAGGGGAATTTCTGCATTTTTGCTCCAAAATACGGGGAATTTCTGCTTCTTTTCACAAAAATAAAGGGAATGTATACCTTTTTCCACAAAAAAGGGAAATTTCTTCATTTTTGCCCCAAAATAAGAAGAATTTCTGCCTTTTTACCAAAAAATAAGTGAAATTTCTGCCTTTTTACCCAAAAATAAACGGAATTTCTGTCTTTTTGCCCCAAAATAAAAGCAATTTTTGAATTATGCCTTGAAATAAGTGAAATTTTTGCAATTTTGCCCCCAGAGAAGGGAAATTTCTGCCTTTTTGACACAAAATAAGGGGCATTTCTGCATTTTTGCCACAAAATATTAGGAATTTCTGACTTTTGTCCCAAAATAAGGAAAATTTCTGCCTTTTTTCCCTGAAATAAGTGAAATTTCTGCAATTTTGCCCCAAAATAAGGGAAATTTCTGCCTTTTTGACACAAAATAAGGGGAATTTCTGTCTTTTTGCTCCAAAATAAGGGGAATTTCCGCCTTTTTACCTCATAATAAGGGGAATCTCTGCCTTTTTGCCCGAAAATATGGGGAAATTCTGTATTTTTGCCCTAAAATAGAGAAAATTTCTGCAATTTTGTAGCAAATTAAAAGTAATTTCTGCCTTTTTGCCCCAAAATAAGAGAAATTTTTGCGTTTTTTCTCTGAAATAAGTGAAATTTCTGTAATTTTTCCCCAAAATAAGGAAGATTTCTGCAATTTTGCCCCAAAATAAAGGAAATTTCTGGAATTTTTTCCCAAAATAAGGGGAATTTCTGACTTTTTTCCCTGAATAAGGAGAATTTCTGTCTTTTTGCCCCAATATAATGTGAATTTCTGCATTTTCCCTCAAAATTAGAAGAATATGTGCAATTGTGCTTCAAAATACAAAAAATTTCTGCCTTATTGCACCAAAATAATAGGTATTTCTGCATTTTTGCTCCAATATAAGGGGAATTTCTCAAATTTTTCTCCAAAATACGGTGAATTTCTGCCTTATTGCCCGAAATAAAGTGGAACTTCTGCATTTTTGCCCTGAAATATTTGAAATTTCCACAATTTTACCCCAAAATAAGGGGAATTTCTGTTTTTGACCCCAAAATTAGGAGAATTTCTACTTTTTGCCCCAAAATAAGGCAATTTTCTGACTTTTTGCCCTGAAATAAGTGAAATTTCTGCAATTTTGCCACAAAATAAGGGGAATTTCTGCCTTTTTGCCAAAATAAGGGGAATTTCATCATTTTACCTCCAAATAAGGAGAATTTCTGCCTTTTTGCCACAAAATATGGGGAATTTCTGCCTTATTGCCCCCAAATAAGGAAAAATTTTGCTTTTCTGCCCCAAATAACGGGAATTTCTGCCTTTTTGCCACAAAGTAAAGGGAATTTCTGCCTTTTTGCCCCAAAATAACGGGAATTTCAGCCTTTTTACCTCAAAATAAGGGGAATTTCTGCCTTTTGCCCAAAATATGGGGAATTTCTGACTTTTTGTTCCAAAATAAGAAAAATTTCTTCAATTTTGTACCAAAATAAAAGAAATTTCTGCTTTTTACCCCAAAATAAAAGTAATTTCTGACTTTTTGCCCTGAAATAAATGAAATTTCTGCAATTTGGCCCGAAAATAAGGGAAATTTGTGCATTTTGCTCCAAAATGAGGGAAATTTCTGCCTCTTTGCTTCAAAATATGGGGAATTTCAGCATTTTACCTGAAAAAAAGGGGAATTTCAGCCTTTTTGCACCAAAATATGGAAAATTTCTGCCTTTTTGCCATGAAATAAGAAAAATTTCTGCAATTCTGTACCAAAATAAAAGAAATTTCTAAAAATTTGCCCCCAAATAAAAGAAATTTCTGATTTTTGCCCCGAAATAATGAGAATTTCTGTATTTTTGCCCCAAAATAAAGGGAATTTCTGCCTTTTGCCCCAAAATTAGGGGAGTTTCTGCAATTTTGCTTTGAAATACAGGGAATTTCTGCCTCTTTTCCCGAAAATAAGGGGAACTTCTGCCGATTTGCCCCAAATAAAGGGAATTTCTGCATTTTTGCCCCAATATTAGGGGAATTTCTGCAATTTTGCTCTAAAATATGGAAAATTTCTGCCTTTTTGCCTGAAATCAAGGGGATTTTCTGCCTTTTTGCCCCCAAACAAGGGAAATTTCTGCAATTTTATCCCAAAATAAGGGGATTTTCTGCCTTTTTGCCCCCAAATAAGGGAAATTTCTGCCTTTTTACCCTGAAATATGTGAAATGTCTGCAATTTTACCCCAAAATAAGGTGAATTTCTGCCTTTTTGCCCCAAAATAATGGGAATTTCTGCATTTTGCCCTAAAATAAGAAAAATTTTTGCTTTTTTTCTCTGAAATAAGTGAAATTTCTGCAATTTTGCCTTAAAATAAAAAAAAATTTCTGCAATTTTTCCCCAAAATAAAGGAATTTTCCACAATTTTGCCCCCAAAATAAAGGGAATTTCTGTTTTTTGTCCCCAAATAAGGGAAATTTCTGCAATTTTGCCCTAAAACATGAGGAATTTCTGCCGTTTGCCCCAAAGTAAGGGGAATTTCTGCCTTTTTTCCCCAAATATAAAAAATTACTGCATGTTTTACCCCAAAATTAGGTGAATTTCTGCAATTTTGCTCCAAAATACGGAGATTTTCTGCCTTTTTCGCCGAAAATAAAGGGAATTTCTGCCATTTTGCCACGAAATAAGTGAAATTTCTGCAGTTTTACCCCAAAATAAGGGGAAGTTCTGCGTTTTTGCCCCAAAATTAGGGGAATTTCTGCAATTTTGCTCCAAAATACGGGGAATTACTGCCTTTTTGCCCGAAAATAAGGGGAATGTACAACTTTTTGCCATAAAAAAGGAAAATTTCTTCATTTTTACCCCAAAATAAGGGGATTTTCCGCCTTTTTGACTCAAAATAAGTGCAATTTCTGACTTTTCCCCAAAAATAAACGGAATTTCTGTCTTTTTGCCCCAAAATAAGACTAATTTCTGACTTTTTGCCCTGAAATAAGTTAAATTTCTCAAACTATTTCCAAAATAAGGGAAATGTCTGCTTTTTGCCCCAAAATAAGTGGAATTTCTGCTTTTTTGCCCCAAAATAAAGGTAATTTCAGCTTTTTTACCTCAAAATAAAAGGAATTTCTGCATTTTTGCACCAAAATATGGGAAATTTCTGCCTTTTTACCCAAAATAAGAAAAATTTCTGCAATTTTGTACCAAATAAAAGAAATTTCTGCCTTTTTGCCCCAAAATAAGAAAGTTTCTGCTTTTTTTCCCTGAAATAAGTGATATTTCTGCAATTTTGCCCCAAAATAAGTGAAATTTCTGCAATTTTGTACCAAATAAAAGAAATTTCTGCCTTTTTGCCCCAAAATCAGAAAATTTCTGCTTTTTTTCCATAAAATAAGTGAAATTTCTGCAATTTTGCCCCAAAATAAGTGAAATTTCTGCAATTTTGTTCCAAAATAAGGGAAATTTCTGGAATTTTGCCCCAAATTAAGTGGAATTTTTGAGTTTTGCCCCAAAATAAGGAGAATTTCTGTTTTTTTGCCCCAACCTATAGGGAATTTTTGCCTTTTTGCCCCACAATTAGGGGAATTTCTGCAATTTTGCTCCAAAATACAGGGAATTTCTGCTTTTTTGCCCGAAAATAAAAAGAATGCATACCTTTTTGCCATAAAAAAGAGAAATTTCTTAATTTTTGCTCCAAGATAAGGGAAATTTCTGCTTTTTTGCCTCTAAATAAGTGAAATTTTTGTCTTTTTCCCCCAAAACAAAGGGAATTTCTGTCTTTTTTGCCCCAAAATAAGGAAAATTTCTGACTTTTTACCCTGAAGTATTTGAAATTTCTGCAATTTTGCCCCAAAATAAAGAAAATTTCTGCCTCTTTGGCCCCAAATATGGGGAATTTCAGCCTTTTTACCTAAAAGTAAAGGGAATTTCTTCATTTTTGCCCCAAAATATGGGAAATTTCTGCCTTTTTGCCCCAAAATAAGAAAAATTTTTGAAATTTTGTATCAAAATAAAAGAAATTTCTGACTTTTTGCTTCAAAATATGAAAATTTCTACTTTTTTTCTGAAATAAGTGAAATTTCTGCAATTTTGCCCCAAATAAGTGAAATTTCTGCAAATTTGCCCCAAAATAAGGGAAATTTCTGGAATTTTGCCCCAAAGTAAGTGGAATTTCTGAGTTTTGCCCCAAAATAAGGAGAATTTCTGTTTTTTTTGCCCGAAAATAATGTGAATTTCTGCATTTTCCCTCAAAATTAGGGGAATATGTGGAATTTTGCTTCAAAATACGGGGAATTTCTGCCTTATTGAACCAAAATAAAGGGAATTTCTGCATTTTTGCACCAATATAAGGGAAATTTCTGAAATTTTGCTCCAAAATACAGGGAATTTCTGCCTTATTGCCCGATATAAAGTGGAATTTCGGCCTTTTTGCCCTGAAATATTTGAAATTTCCACAATTTTACCCCAAAATTAGGGGAATTTCTGTTTTTGGCCCCTAAATTAGGAGAATTTTTGCTTTTTGCCCCAAAATAAGGCAATTTTCTGACTTTTTGTACTGAAATAAGTGAAATTTCTGCAATTTTGCCCCAAAATAAGGGAAATTTCTGCCTTTTTGCCAAAATAAGGGGAATTTCATCATTTTACCTCCAAATAAGGGGAATTTCTGCCTTTTTGCCACAAAATATGGGGAATTTCTGCCTTATTGCCCCACAATTATAGGAATTTCTGCAATTTTGCTCCAAAATAAGGGGAATTTCTTTTTTTGCCTCTAAATAAGTGGAATTTCTGTCTTTTTCCCCCAAAACAAAGGGAATTTCTGTCTTTTTTGCCCCAAAATAAGGAAAATTTCTGACTTATTACCCTGAAATAAGTGAAATTTCTGCAATTGTGCCCCAAAATAAGGTAAAATTCTGCATTTTTGCCTGCAAATAAGGAGAATTTCAGCCTTTTTACCTCAAAATAAGGGAAATTTCTGCATTTTTGCCAGAAAATATTAGGAATTTCTGCCTTTTTGCCACAAAATAAGGAAAATTTGTGCCTTTTTTCCCTGAAATATGTGAAAGTTCTGCATTTTTACCACAAAATAAGGGAAAATTCTGCCTTTTTGCCCCCAAAGAAGGGGAATTTCAGCCTTTTTCCCTCAAAAGAAAGAAAATTTCTGCATTTTTGCCCCCAAATATGAGAATTTCTGCCTTTTGCCCCAAAATAATAAAAATTTCTGCAATTTTGTACCAAAATAAAAGAAATTTCGGCCTTGTTGCCTCCAATTAAGAAAATTTCTGCTTTTTTTTCTGAAATAAGTGAAATTTCTGCAATTTTGCCCCAAAATAAGGAAAATTTCTGAAATTTTGCCACAAAATAAGTGGAGTTTATGAGTTTTGCCCCAAAATAAGGAGAATTTCTGTCTTTTTGCCCCAACATATAGGGAATTTCTGCCTTTTTGTCACAAAATTAGGGGAATTTCTGCAATTTTGCTCTAAAATACGGGGAATTTCTGCTTTTTAGCCCGAAAATAAGGGGAATGTATAACTTTTGCCACAAAAAAGAAAAATTTCTTCATTTTTGACCCAAAATAAGAGGAATTTCTGCCTTTTTACCTCAAAATAAGTAAAATTTCTGCCTTTTTACCCAAAAATAAACAGAATTTCTGTCTTTTTGCCCCAAAATAAAAGGAATTTTTGAATTATGCTATGAAATAAGTGAAATTTCTGCAATTTTGCCTCAAAATAAAAGAAATTTCTGCCTTTTGCCACAAAATAAGTGGAATTTCTGTCTTTTTGCCCCAAAATAAGGAAAATTTCTGCCTTTTTCGCCCAAATAAGGGGAATTTCAGTCTTTTTACCTCATAATAATGAAAATTTCTGCATTTTTGCCAAAAAATATTAAGAATTTCTGACATTGTGCTCCAAAATTATGAAAATTTCGGCCTTTTTTTGGAATAAGTGAAATTTCTGCAATTTTGCCCCAAAATAAGTGAAATTTCTGCAATTTTGCCCCAAAATAAGGGAAATTTCTGGAATTTTGCCTCAAAATAAGTGGAATTTCTGAGTTTTGCCCCAAAATAAGGAGAATTTCTGTCTTTTTGCCACAACATATAGGGAATTTCTTCCTTTTTGCCCCACAATTAGGGAAATTTCTGCAATTTTGCTCCAAAATACGAGAAATTTCTGCCTTTTTGCCCTAAAATAAGAAGAATGCATAACTTTTTGCCATAAAAAAGGGAAATTTCTTCATTTTTGCTCCAAAATAAGGGGAATTTCTTCTTTTTTGCCTCTAAATATGTGGAATATCTGTCTTTTTCCCCCAAAACAAAGGGAATTTCTGTCTTTTTGGCCCAAAAATAAGGAAAATTTCTGAGTTATTACCCTGAAATAAGTGAAATTTCTGCAATTTTGCCCCAAATAAGGGAAATTTCTGCCTTTTTGCTCCCAAATAAGGGGAATTTCAGCCTTTTTATCTCAAAATATGGGGAATTTCTGCATTTTTGCCCCAAAATATTGGAAATTTCTGCCTTTTTGCCCCAAAATAAGAAAAATTTCTGCAATTTTGTACCAAAATAAAAGAAATTTCTGCCTTTTGCCCCAAAATAAGAAAATTTCTGCTTTTTTTTTAATAAGTGAAATTTCTCCAATTTTGAACCAAAATAAGTGAAATTTCTGAAATTTTGCCCCAAAATAAGGGAAATTTCTTGAATTTTGCCCCAAAATAAGTGGAATTTCTGAGTTTTACCCCAAAATAAGGAGAATTTCTGTCTTTTTGGCCCAACATATAGGGAATTTCTTCCTTTTTGCCCCACAATTAGGGGAATTTCTGCAATTTTGCTCCAAAATACGTGGATTTTCTGCCTTTTTGCCCGAAAATAAGAAGAATGCATACCTTTTTGCCATAAAAAAGGGAAATTTCTTCATTTTTGCTCCAAAATAAGGGGAATTTCTGATTTTTTGCCCCTAATAAGTGGAATTCCCGTCTTTTTCCCCCAAAACAAAGGGAATTTCTGTCTTTTTTGCCCCAAAATAAGGAAAATTTCTGACTTATTACCCTGAAGTATGTGAAATTTCTGCAATTTTGCCCCAAAATAAAGAAAATTTCTGCCTTTTTGCCCCCAAATATGGGGAATTTCAGCCTTTTTACCTCAAAGTAAGGGGAATTTCTGCATTTCTGCCCCAAAATATGGGAAATTTCTGCCTTTTTGCCCCAAAATAAGAAAAATTTTTGAAATTTTGTATCAAAATAAAAGAAATTTCTGACTTTTTGCTTCAAAATAAGAAAATTTCTGCTTTTTTTCTGAAATAAGTGAAATTTCTGCAATTTTGCCCCAAAATAAGTGAAATTTCTGCTAATTTGCCCCAAAATAAGGGAAATTTCTGGAATTTTGCCCCAAAATAAGTGGAATTTCTGAGTTTTGCCCCAAAATAAGGACAATTTCTGTCTTATTGCCCAAAAATAATGTGAATTTCTGCATTTTCCCTTAAAATTAGGGGAATATGTGCAATTTTGCTTCAAAATACGGGGAATTTCTGCCTTATTGAACCAAAATAAAGGGAATTAATGCATTTTTGCACCCATATAAGGAGAATTTCTGAAATTTTGCTCCAAAATACAGGGAACTTCTGCCTTATTGCCTGAAATAATGTGGAATTTCTGCCTTTTTGCCCTGAAATATTTGAAATTTCAACAATTTTACCCCAAAATAAATGGAATTTCTGTTTTTGGCCCAAAATTAGGAGAATTTATGCTTTTTTCCCCAAAATAAGGCAACTTTCTGACTTTTTGCCCAGAAATAAGTGAAATTTCTCCAATTTTGCCCCAAAATAAGGGAAATTTCTGCCTTTTTGCCAAAATAAGGGGAATTTCAGCATTTTACCTCCAAATATGGGGAATTTCTGCCTTTTTGCCACAAAATATTAGAAAATTCTGCCTTTTTGCCCCAAAATCAGAAAATTTCTGCCTATTTTCCCTGAAATAAGTGAAATTTCTGCAATTTTGCCCTAAAATAAGTGAAATTTCTGCAGTTTTGCGTCAAAATAAGGAAAATTTCTGGAATTTTTCCCCAAAATAAGTTTAATTTCTGAGTTCTGCCCCAAAATAAGGAGAATTTCTGTCTTTATGCCCCAACATATAGGGATTTCTGCCTTTTTGCCCCACAATTAGGGGAATTTCTGGAATTTTGCTTCAAAATACGGGGAATATCTGATTTTTGCCTCAAAATAAGGAAAATTTCTGACTTTTTGCCCTGAAATATGTTAAATTTCTAAAATTTTTCCCAATATAAGGGAAATGTCTGCTTTTTGCCCCAAAATAAGGGAAATTTCTGCCTTTTTGCCACAAAATAAGGGGAATTTCTGTCTTTTTGCCACAAAATAAGGGAAATTTCTGCCTTTTTCCCCCATATAAGGGGAATTTCAGCCTTTTTACCTCAAAATAATAAAAATTTCTGCATTTTTGCCAAAAAAATATTAAGAATTTCTGACATTGTGCTCCAAAATTACGAAAATTTCTGCCTTTTTTTCTGAAATAAGTGAAATTTCTGCAATTTTGCCCCAAAATAAGGGAAATTTCTGGAATTTTGCCCCAAAATAAGTGGAATTTCTGAGTTTTGCCCGAAAATAAGGTGAATTTCTGTCTTTTTGCCACAACATATAGGGAATTTCTGCCTTTTTCCCAACAATTAGGGGAATTTCTGCAATTTTGCTCCAAAATACAGGGAATTTCTGCCTTTTTGCACGAAAATAAGAAGAATGCATACCTTTTTGCCATAAAAAAGGGAAATTTCTTCATTTTTGCTCCAAAATAATAGGAATTTCTTCTTTTTTGCCTCTAAATAAGTGGAATTTCTGTCTTTTTCCCCCAAAACAAAGGGAATTTCTGTCTTTTTTGCCCAAAAATAAGGAAAATTTCTGACTTATTATCCTGAAATAAGTGAAATTTCTGCAATTTTGCCCCAAAATAAGGGAAATTTCTGCCTTTTTGACCCCAAATAAGGGGAATTTCAGCCTTTTTACCTCAAAATAATGGGAATTTCTGCATTTTTGCCTCAAAATATGGGAAATTTCCTTTTTTTCCCCAAAATAAGAAAAATTTTTGCAATTTTGTAGCAAAATAAAAGAAATTTCTGCCTTTTTGCCCCAAAATAAGAAAATTTCTGCTTTTTTCTCTGAAATAAGTGAAATTTCTGCAATTTTGAATGAAAATAAGTGAAATTTCTGCAATTTTGCCCCCAAATAAGAGAAATTTCTGGAATTTTGCCCCAAAATATGTGGAATTTCTGAGTTTTACCCCAAAATAAGGAGAATTTCTGTCTTTTTGCCCCAACATATAGGGAATTTCTGCTTTTTTGCCCCAAAATTAGAGGAATTTCTGCAATTTTGCTCCAAAATATGGGGAATTTCTGCCTTTTTGCCCGAAAATAAGAAGAATGCATACCTTTTTGCCATAAAAATAGAAATTTCTTCATTTTTGCTCCAAAATAAGGGGAATTTCTGATTTTTGGCTCTAAATAAGTGTAATTTCTGTTTTTTTCCCAAAACAGAGAGAATTTCTGTCTGTTTGCCCCAAAATAAGAAAAATTTCTGACTTATTACCCTTAAATAAGTGAAATTTCTGCAATTTTGCCCCAAAATAAGAGAAATTTCTGCCTTTTTGCTCCCAAATAAGGGGAATTTCAGCCTTTTTACCCCAAAATACAGGGAATTTCTGCATTTTTGCCCCAAAATATGGGAAATTTTCACCTTTTTGCCCAAAAATAAGAAAAATTTCTGCAATTTTGTACCAAAATAAAAGAAATTCCTGCCTTTTTGCCTCAAAATAAGTAAATTTCTGCTATTCTTTCTGAAATAAGTGAAATTTCTGCAATTTTGCCCCAAAATAAGAGAAATTTCTGCAATTTTGCCCCAAAATAAGGGAAATTTCTGCTATTTTGCCCCCAAATAATGGGAATTTTAACATTTTTTCCTCAAAATATGGGGAATTTCTGCTTTTTTGGTACAAAATATTAGGAATTTCTGCTTTTTCTACAAAATAAGAAAATTTCTGCTTTTTTCTCTGAAATAAGTGAAATTTCTGCAATTTTGCCCCAAAATAAGTGAAATTTCTGCAATTTTGCTTCAAAATTAGGGAAATTTCTGGAATTTTGCCCCAAAATAAGTGGAATTTCTGAGGTTTGCCACAAAATAAGGAGAATTTCTGTGTTTTTACCCCAACATATAGGGAATTTCTGCATTTTTGCCCCACAATTAGGGGAATTTCTGCAATTTTGCTCCAAAATACATGGAATTTCTGCCTTTTTGTTCGAAAATAAGAAGAATGCATACCTTTTTGCCATAAAAAAGGGAAATTTCTTCATTTTTGCTCCAAAATAAGGGGAATTTCTGCTTTTTTGCCTCTAAATAAGTGGAATTTCTGTTTTCCCCCAAAACAAAGAGAATTTCTGTCTTTTTTGCCCCAAAATAAGGAAAATTTCTGACTTATTACCCTGAAATAAGTGAAATTTCTGCAATTCTGTCCCAAAATAAGGGAAATTTCTGCCTTTTTGCTCCCAAATAAAGGGATTTCAGTTTTTTTACCTCAAAATAAGGGGAATTTCTGCATTTTTGCCCCAAAATATGAAAAATTTCCGCCTTTTTGCCCAAAATTAAGAAAAATTTCTTCAATTTTGTACCAAAATAAAGAAATTTCTGCCTTTTTGCCTTAAAATAAGTAAAATTTCTGCAATTTTGCCCCAAAATAAGTGAAATTTCTGCAATTTTGCCCCATAATAAGGGAAATTTCTGCAATTTTGACCCAAAATAAGTGGAATTTCTGAGTTTTGCCCCAAAAGAAAGAGAATTTCTGTCTTTTTGCCCCCCAAAAAGGGAATTTCTCACTTTTTGCCCCACAACTAGGGGAATTTCTGCAATTTTGCTTCAAAATACAAGGAATTTCTGCTTTTCAGCCCGAAAAAAAGGGGAATGTATACCTTTTGCAACAAAAAAGGGAAATTTCTTCATTTTTGCCCCAAAAGAAAAGGAATTTCTGCCTTTTTACCACAAAATAAGTGAAATTTCTGCCTTTTTACCCAAAAATAAAAGGAATTTCTGTCTTTTTGCCCTAAAATAAAAGGAATTTTTGAATTATTCCCTGAAATAAGTGAAATTTCTGCAATTTTGCCCCAAAATAAAAGAAATATCTGCCTTTTTGCCACAAAATAAGGGGAATTTCTGTCTTTTTGCCACAAAATAAAGGAAATTTCTGCATTTTTGCCCCAAAATAAGGGGAATTTCAGCCTTTTTACCTCAAAATAAGGAAAATTTTTGCATTTTTCTACAAAATATTAAGAATTTCTGCCATTTTGCTCAAAAATATGGTAAATTTCTGCCTTTTTTCCCTGAAATAAGTAAAATTTCTGCAATTTTGCCCCAAAATAAGTGAAATTTCTGCAATTTTGCCCCATAATAAGGGAAATTTCTGCAATTTTAACACAAAATAAGTGGAATTTCTGAGTTTTGCCCCAAAAGAAGGAGAGTTTCTGTCTTTTTGCCCCAAAAAAATGGAATTTCTCACTTTTTGCCCCACAATTAGGGGAATTTCTGCAATTTTGCTCCAAAATACGGGGGATTTCTGCTTTTTTCCACGAAAATAAGGGGAATGTATACATTTTGCCACAAAAAAGTGAAATTTCTTCATTTTTGCCCCAAAATGAGAGGAATTTCTCCCTTTTTACCTAAAAATAAGTGAAATTTCTGCCCTTTTACCCAAAAATAAATGGAATTTCTGTCTTTTTGCCCCAAATTAAAAGGAATTTTTGAATTTTGCCCTGAAATAAATGAAATTTCTGCAATTTTGCCCCAAAATAAGGGAATTTTCTGCATTTTTGCCACAAAATAAGGGGAATTTTTGTCTTTTTGCCCCAAAATAAGGGGAATTTCAGCCTTTTTACCTCATAATAAGGGGAATCTCTGCCTTTTTGCCCTAAAATATGAAGAATTTCTGTATTTTTGCCCCACAATAAAAAATATTTCTGCAATTTTGTACCAAAATAAAAGTAATTTCTGCTTTTTTCCCCAAAATAAGAGAAATTTCTGCGTTTTTTTCCCTGAAATAAGTGAAATTTCTGTATTTTTGCCCCAAAATAAGTGAGATTTCTGCAATTTTGCCCCAAAATAAAGGAAATTTCTGGAATTTTTCCCCAAAATAAGGGGAATTTCTGACTTATTGCCCTGAAATAAGGAGAATTTTTGTCTTTTTGCCCCAAAATAATGTGAATTTCTGCATTTTCCCTCAAAATTAGGGAAAAATGTGCAATTTTGCTTCAAAATACGGGGAATTTCTGCCTTATTGAACCAAAATAAAGGGAATTTCTGCATTTTTGCACAAATATAAGGGAAATTTCTGAAATTTTGCTCCAAAATATGGGGAATTTCTGCCTTATTGCCCAAAATAAAGTGGAATTTCTGCCTTTTTGCCCTGAAATATTTGAAATTTCCACAATTTTACCCCAAAATAAGAGGAATTTCTGTTTTTGGCCTAAAAATTAGGAGAATTTCAGCTTTTTGCCCCAAAATAAGGCAATTTTCTGACTTTTTGCCCTGAAATAAGTAAATTTCTTCAATTTTGCCCCAAAATAAGGAGAATTTCTGCTTTTTGCCAAAATAAGGGGAATTTCAGCATTTTACCTCCAAATAAGAAGAATTTGTGCCTTTTTGCCACAAAATACGGGGAATTTCTGCCTTATTGCCCCCAAATAAAGAAAATTTTTGCTTTTCTGCCCCAATTAACGGGAATTTCTGCCTTTTTTCCACAAAGTAAAGGGAATTTCTGCCTTTTTGCCCCATAATAACGGGAATTTCAGCCTTTTTACCTCAAAATAAGGGGAATTTTTGATTTTGCCCAAAATATGGGGAATTTCTGATTTTTGTTCCAAAATAAGGAAAATTTCTTCAATTTTGTACCAAAATAAAAGAAATTTCTGCTTTTTGCCCCAAAATAAAAGTAATTTCTGACTTTTTGCCCTGAAATAAATGAAATTTCTGCAATTTTGCCCGAAAATAAGGGAAATTTGTGCCTTTTTACCCCAAAATGAGGGGAATTTCTGCCTTTTTGCACCAAATTATGAGGAATTTCAGCATTTTTCCTCAAAATAAGGGGAATTTCAGCCTTTTTGCACCAAAATATGGAAAATTTCTGCCTTTTTGCAACAAAATAAGAAAAATTTCTGCAATTCTGTACCAAAATAAAAAATTTCTAAAATTTTGCCCCAAAATAAGAGAAATTTCTGATTTTTTCCCCAAAATAAGGAGAATTTCTCTATTTTTGCCCCAAAATAAAGGGAATTTCTGCCTTTTTGCCCCAAAATTAGGGGAGTTTCTGCAATTTTGCTTCAAAATACAGGGAATTTCTGTCTCTTTTTCCAAAATTAAGGGGAACTTCTGCCGATTTGCGCCAAATAAAGGGAATTTCTGAAATTTTGTTCCAAAATACGGGGAATTTCTGCCTTTTTGCCCGAAATTAAGGGGATTTTCTGCCTTTTTGCCCCCAAAAAAGGGAAATTTCTGCAATTTTATCCCAAAATAAGGGGAATTTCTGCCTTTCGCCCAAAATATGGGGAATTTCTGATTTTTGTTCCAAAATAAGTAAAATTTCTTCAATTTTGTACCAAAATAAAAGAAATTTCTGCTTTTTGCCCCAAAATAAAAGTAATTTCTGACTTTTTGCCCTGAAATAAATGAAATTTCTGCAATTTTGCCCGAAAATAAGGGAAATTTGTGCCTTTTTACCCCAAAATGAGGGGAATTTCTGCCTTTTTGCCCCAAAATATGGGGAATTTCAGCATTTTTCCTCAAAATAAGGGGAATTTCAGCCTTTTTGCACCAAAATATGGAAAATTTCTGCCTTTTTGCAACAAAATAAGAAAAATTTCTGCAATTCTGTACCAAAATAAAAAAATTCTAAAATTTTGCCCCCAAATAAGGGAAATTTCTGATTTTTTCCCCAAAATAAGGAGAATTTCTCTATTTTTGCCCCAAAATAAATAGAATTTCTGCCTTTTTGCCCCAAAATTAGGAGAGTTTCTGCAATTTTGCTTCAAAATACAGGGAATTTCTGTCTCTTTTTCCAAAATTAAGAGGAACTTCTGCCGATTTGTGCCAAATAAAGGGAATTTCTGCAATTTTGTTCCAAAATACGGGGAATTTCTGCCTTTTTGCCCGAAATTAAGGGGATTTTCTGCCTTTTTGCCCCCAAAAAAGGGAAATTTCTGCAATTTTATCCCAAAACAAGGGGAATTTCTGCCTTTTTGCCCCCAAAAAAGGGAAATTTCTGCAATTTTATCCCAAAATAAGGGGAATTTCTGCCTTTTTGCCCCCAAATAAGGGAAATTTATGCCTTTTTGCCCTGAAATATGTGAAATGTCTGCAATTTTACCCCAAAATAAGGTGAATTTCTGCCTTTTTGCCCCAAAATAATGGGAATTTCTGCATTTTGCCCCCTAAAATAAGAAAAATTTTTGCATTTTTTCTCTGAAATAAGTGAAATTTCTGCAATTTTGCCTTAAAATAAAAGAAATTTCTGCAATTTTCCCCCATAATAAAGGAATTTTCTGCAATTTTGCCCTAAAATAAGGTGAATTTCTGCTTTTTGCCCCAAAATAAGAGGAATTTCTACCTTTTTGCCCCAAAATAAAGAAAATTACTGCATGTTTTACCCCAAAATTAGGTGAATTTCTGCAATTTTGCTCCAAAATTACGGGGATTTTCTGCCTTTATCGCTGAAAGTAAAGGGAATTTCTGCCATTTTGCCACGAAATAAGTGAAATTTCTGCAATTTTACCCCAAAATAAAGGGAAGTTCTGAGTTTTTGCCCCAAAATTAGGGGAATTTCTGCAATTTTGCTCCAAAATACGGGGAATTTCTGCCTTTTTGCATGAAAATAAAGGGAATGTATACCTTTTTGCCATAAAAAAGGGAAATTTCTTCATTTTTACACCAAAATAAGGGGATTTTCCGCCTTATTGACTCAAAATAAGTGCAATTTCTGACTTTTCCCCAAAAATAAACGGAATTTCTGTCTTTTTGCCCCAAAATAAGACTAATTTCTGACTTTTTGCCCTTAAATAAGTTAAATTTCTAAAATTTTTCCCCAAAATAAGGGAAATGTCTGCTTTTTGCCCCAAAATAAGGGGAATTTCAGAATTTTTGCCCCAAAATAAGGGGAATTTCAGCCTTTTTACCTCAAAATATGGGGAATTTCTGCATTTTTGCCCCAAAATATGGGAAATTTCTGCCTTTTTGCCCAAAATAAGAAAAATCTCTGCAATTTTGTACCAAAATAAAACAAATTTCTGCATTTTTGCCCCAAAATAAGAAAATTTCTCCTTTTTTTCCCTGAAATAAGTAAAATTTCTGCAATTTTGCCCCAAAATAAGTGAAAATTCTGCAATTTTGCCCCAAAATAAGGGAAATTTCTGGAATTTTGGCCAAAAATAAGTGGAATTTCTGAGTTTTGCCCCAAAATAAGGAGAATTTCTGTCTTTTTGCCCCAACATATAGGGAATTTCTGCCTTTTTGCCCCACAATTAGGGGAATTTCTGCAATTTTGCTCCAAAATACGGGGAATTTCTTGCCTTTTTGCTGAAAAATAAGAAGAATGCATACCTTTTTGCCATAAAAAAGAGAAAGTTCTTCATTTTTGCTCCAAAATAAGGGGAATTTCTGCATTTCTGCCTCTAAATCAGTGGAATTTCTGTCTTTTTCTTACAAAACAAAGGGAATTTCTGTTTTTTTGCCTCAAAATAAGGAAAATTTCTGACTTATTACCCTGAAGTAAGTGAAATTTTTGCAATTTTGCCCCAAAATAAGAGAAATTTCTGCCTTTTTGCCCCCAAATAAGAAGAATTTCAGCCTTTTTACATCAAAATAAGGGGAATTTCTGCATTTTTGCCACAAAATATTAGGAATTTCTGCCTTTTTGCCCCAAAATAAGGACAATTTCTGCCTTTTCTTCCTGAAATAAATGAAATTTCTGCAATTTTGCCACAAAATAAGTGAAATTTCTGCGTTTTGCCCCCAAATAAGGGGAATTTCAGCCTTTTTACCTCAAAATAAGGGAAATTTCTGCATTTTTGCCCCAAAATATGGGAAATTTGGGCCTTTTTGCCCCAAATTAAAGAATATTACTGCATGTTTTACCCCAAAATTAGGTGAATTTCTGCAATTTTGCTCTAAAATACGGGGATTTTCTGCCTTTTTCGCCGAAAATAAAGGGAATTTTTGCCATTTTGCCATGAAATAAGTGAAATTTCTGCAGTTTTACCCCAAAATACGGGGAAGTTCTGCTTTTTTGCCCCAAAATTAGGGGAATTACTTCAATTTTGCTCCAAAATACAGGGAATTTCTGCCTTTTTGCCGAAAATAAAGGGAATGTATACCTTATTGCCATAAAAAAGAGAAATTTCTTCATTTTTACCCCCAAATAAGGGGATTTTCCGCCTTTTTGATTCAAAATAAGTGCAATTTCTGACTTTTCCCCAAAAATAAAAGGGATTTCGTTCTTTTTGCCCGAAAATAAGAGTCATTTCTCACTTTTTGCCTAAAATAAGTTAAATTTCTTAAATTTTCTCCAAAATAAGGGAAATGTCTGCTTTTTGCCCCAAAATAAGGGAAATTTCTGACTTTTTGCCCCAAAATAAAAGGAATTTCAGCCTTTTTACCTCAAAATAAGGGAAATTTCTGCATTTTTGCCCCAAAATAAAGGAAATTTCTGATTTTAGCCCGAAATAAGGAGAATTTCTATATTTTTGCCCCAAAATAAAGGGAATTTCTCCCTTTTTGACCCAAAATTAAGGGAGTTCTGCAATTTTGCTTCAAAATACAGGGAATTTCTGCTGCTTTTTTTTAAAATAAGGGGAACTTCTGCCGATTTGCCCCAAATAAAGGGAATTTTTGCGTTTTTGCCCCAATATTAGGGGAATTTCTGCAATTTTGCTCCAAAATACGGGGCATTTCTGCCTTTTTGCCCGAAGTTAAGGGGATTTTCTGCCTTTTTACCCCTAAACACTAGAAATTTCTGCAATTTTATCCCAAAATAAGGGGAATTTCTGCCTTTTTGCCCCCAAATAAGGGGAATTTCTGTTTTTTTGCCCTGAAATATGTGAAATGTCTGCAATTTTACCCCAAATTAAGGTGAATTTCTGCCTTTTTGCCACAAAATAATGGGAATTTCTGCATTTTTGCCTCTAAATCAGTGGAATTTCTGTCTTTTTCTTACAAAACAAAGGGAATTTCTGTTTTTTTGCCTCAAAATAAGGAAAATTTCTGACTTATTACCCTGAAGTAAGTGAAATTTCTGCAATTTTGCCCCAAAATAAGAGAAATTTCTGCCTTTTTGCCCCCAAATAAGGGGAATTTCAGCCTTTTTACATCAAAAAAAGGGGAATTTCTGCATTTTTGCCACAAAATATTAGGAATTTCTGCCTTTTTGCCCCAAAATAAGGACAATTTCTGCCTTTTCTCCCTGAAATAAATGAAATTTCGGCAATTTTGCCCCAAAATAAGTGAAATTTCTGCCTTTTGCCCCCAAATAAGGGGAATTTCAGCCTTTTTACCTCAGAATAAGGGAAATTTCTGCATTTTTGCCCCAAAATATGGGAAATTTCGTCCTTTTTGCCACAAAATAAGAAAAATTTCTGCAATTCTGTAACAAAATAAAAGAAATTTCTAAAATTTTGCCACAAAATAAGGGAAATTTCTGATTTTTGCCCCGAAATAAGGAGAATTTCTGTATTTTCGCCCCAAAATAAAGGGAATTTCTGCCTTTTTGTCCCAAAATTAGGGGATTTTCTGCAATTTTGCTTCAAATTACAGGGAATTTTTGCCGCTTTTCCCGAAAATAAGATGAACTTCTGCCGATTTGCCCCAAATAAAGGGAATTTCTGCATTTTTGCCCCAATATTAGGGGAATTTCTGCAATTTTGCTCCAAAATACGGGGAATTTCTGCCTTTTTACCCAAAATTAAGGGTATTTTCTGCCTTTTTGCCCCCAAACAAGAGAAATTTCTGCAATTTTATCCCAAAATAAGGGGAATTTCTGCCTTTTTGCCTCCAAATAAGGGGAATTTCTGCCTTTTTGCCCTGAAATATGTGAAATGTCTGCAATTTTACCCCAAAATAAGGTGAATTTCTGCATTTTTGCCCCAAAATAATGGGAATTTCTGCATTTTGCCCTAAAATAAGAAAAATTTTTGCTTTTTTTCTGTGAAATAAGTGAAATTTCTGCAATTTTTTTTAAAATAAAAGAAATTTCTTCAATTATTCCCCATAATAAAGGAATTTTCTGCAATTTTGCCCCAAAATAAAGGGAATTTCTGTTTTTAGTCCCGAAATAAGGGAAATTTCTGCAATTTTGCCCTAAAATAAGGGGAATTTCTGCCTTTTGCCCCAAAATAAGGGGAATTTCTGCCTTTTTGCTTCAAAATAAAGAAAATTACTTCATGTTTTACCCCAAAATTAGGTGAATTTCTGCAATTTTGCTCCAAAATACGGGGATTTTCTGCCTTTTTCACCGAAAATAAAGGGAATTTCTGCCATTTGCCGCGAAATAAGTGAAATTTCTGCAGTTTTACCCCAAAATAAGGGGAAGTTTTGTGTTTTTGCCACAAAATTAGGGAAATTTCTGCAATTTTGCTCCAAAATACGGGGAATTTCTGCCTTTTTGCCCGAAAATAAAGGGAATGTATACCTTTTTGCCATAAAAAAGGGAAATTTCTTCATTTTTACCCCAAAATAATGAGATTTTCCGCCTTTTTGACTCAAAATAAGTGCAATTTCTGACTTTTCCTCAAAAATAAACGGAATTTCCGTTTTTTTGCCCCAAAATAAGGGTAATTTCTGACTTTTTGCCCTGAAATAAGTTAAATTTCTAAAATTTTTCCCCAAAATAAGGGAAATGTCTGCTTTTTCCCCCAAAATAAGGGAAATTTCTGATTTTTGCCTCAAAATAAGGGGAATTTCAGCCTTTCTACCTCAAAATAAGGAGAATTTCTGCATTTTTGCCCCAAAATATGCGAAATTTCTAACTTTTTGCCCAAAATAAGAAAAATTTCTGCAATACTGTACCAAAATAAAGGAAATTTCTAAAATTTTGCCCCAAAATAAGGGAAATTTCTGATTTTTGCCCCGAAATAAGGAGAATTTCTATATTTTTGCCCCAAAATAAAGGGAATTTCTGCCTTTTTGCCCCAAAATTAGGGAAGTTCTGGGATTTTGCTTCAAAATACAGGGATTTTCTGCCGCTTTTCCTCAAAATAAGGGGAACTTCTGCCGATTTGCCCCAAATAAAGGGAATTTTTGTGTTTTTGCCCCAATATTAGGGGAATTTCTGCAATTTTGCTCCAAAATATGGGGAATTTCTGCCTTTTTGCCTGAAATTAAGGGGATTTTCTGCCTTTTTGCCCCCAAATACTAGAAATTTCTGCAATTTTATCCCAAAATAAGGCGAATTTCTGCCTTTTTGCCCCAAAATAATGGGAATTTCTGCATTTTGCCCTAAAATAAGAAAAATTTTTGCTTTTTTTCTCTGAAATAAGTGAAATTTCTGCAATATTGCCTTAAAATAAAAGAAATTTCTGCAATTTTTCCCCATAATAATGAAATTTTCTGCAATTTTGCCCCAAAATAAAGGGAATTTCTGTTTTTTGTCCCCAAATAAGGAAAATTTCTGCAATTTTGCCCTAAAATAAGGGAAATTTCTTCCTTTTGCCCCAAAATAAGGGGAATTTCTGCCTTTGTGCCCCAAAATAAAGAAAATTACTGCATGTTTTACCCCAAAATTAGGTGAATTTCTGCTATTTTGCTTTAAAATACGGGGATTATCTGCCTTTTTCACCGAAAATAAAGGGAATGTCTGCCATTTGCCGTGAAATAAGTGAAATTTCTGCAGTTTTACCCCAAAATAAGGGGAAGTTCAGGGTTTTTACCCTAAAATTAGGGGAATTTCTGCTATTTTGCTCCAAAATACGGGGAATTTCTGCCTTTTTGACCGAAAATAAAGGGAATGTATACCTTTTTGCCATAAAAAAGGGAAATTTCTTCATTTTTACCCCAAAATAATGGGATTTTCCGCCTTTTACTCAAAATAAGTGCAATTTCTGACTTTTCCCCAAAAATAAACGGAATTTCTGCCTTTTTGCCCCAAAATAAGTGGAATTTCTGACTTTTGGCCCTGAAATAAGTTAAATTTCTAAAATTTTTCCCCAAAATAAGGGAATTGTCTTTTTTTGCCCCAAAATAAGGGGAATTTCTGCCTTTTTGCCCCAAATTAAGGGGAATTTCAGCCTTTTTACCTCAAAATAAGTGGAATTTTTGCATTTTTTGCCCCAAAATATGGGAAATTCTGCCTTTTTGCCCAAAATAAGAAGAATGCATACCTTTTTGCCATAAAAAAGGGAAATTTCTTCATTTTGCTCCAAAATAAGGGGAATTTCTGCATTTTGCCCTAAAATAAGAAAAATTTTTGCTTTTTTTCTGTGAAATAAGTGAAATTTCTGAAATTTTTTTTTAAAATAAAAGAAATTTCTGCAATTTTTCCCCATAATAAAGGAATTTTCTGCAATTTTGCACCAAAATAAAGGGAATTTCTGTTTTTTATCCCGAAATAAGGGAACTTTCTGCAATTTTGCTCTAAAATAAGGGGAATTTCTGCCTTTGGCCCCAAAATAAGGGGAATTTCTGCCTTTTTGCTTCAAAATAAAGAAAATTACTGCATGTTTTACCCCAAAATTAGGTGAATTTCTGCAATTTTGCTCCAAAATACGGGGATTTTCTGCCTTTTTCGCCGAAAATAAAAGGAATTTCTGCCATTTTGCCGCGAAATAAGTGAAATTTCTGCAGTTTTACACCAGAATAAGAGGAAGTTCTGCGTTTTTGCCACAAAATTAGGGGAATTTCTGCAATTTTGCTCCAAAATACGGGGAATTTCTGCCTTTTTGCCCGAAAATTAAGGGAATGTATACCTTTTTTGCCATAAAAAAGGGAAATTTCTTCATTTTTACCCCAAAATAATGGGATTTTCCGCCTTTTTGACTCAAAATAAGTGCAATTTCTGACTTTTCCTCAAAAATAAACGGAATTTCCGTTTTTTTGCCCCAAAATAAGGGTAATTTCTGACTTTTTGCCCTGAAATAAGTTAAATTTCTAAAATTTTTCCCCAAAATAAGGGAAATGTCTGCTTTTTCCCCCAAAATAAGGGAAATTTCTGATTTTTGCCTCAAAATAAGGGGAATTTCAGCCTTTCTACCTCAAAATAAGGAGAATTTCTGCATTTTTGCCCCAAAATATGCGAAATTTCTAACTTTTTGCCCAAAATAAGAAAAATTTCTGCAATACTGTACCAAAATAAAGGAAATTTCTAAAATTTTGCCCCAAAATAAGGGAAATTTCTGATTTTTGCCCCGAAATAAGGAGAATTTCTATATTTTTGCCCCAAAATAAAGGGAATTTCTGCCTTTTTGCCCCAAAATTAGGGAAGTTCTGGGATTTTGCTTCAAAATACAGGGATTTTCTGCCGCTTTTCCTCAAAATAAGGGGAACTTCTGCCGATTTGCCCCAAATAAAGGGAATTTTTGTGTTTTTGCCCCAATATTAGGGGAATTTCTGCAATTTTGCTCCAAAATATGGGGAATTTCTGCCTTTTTGCCTGAAATTAAGGGGATTTTCTGCCTTTTTGCCCCCAAACACTAGAAATTTCTGCAATTTTATCCCAAAATAAGGCGAATTTCTGCCTTTTTGCCCCAAAATAATGGGAATTTCTGCATTTTGCCCTAAAATAAGAAAAATTTTTGCTTTTTTTCTCTGAAATAAGTGAAATTTCTGCAATATTGCCTTAAAATAAAAGAAATTTCTGCAATTTTTCCCCATAATAATGAAATTTTCTGCAATTTTGCCCCAAAATAAAGGGAATTTCTGTTTTTTGTCCCCAAATAAGGAAAATTTCTGCAATTTTGCCCTAAAATAAGGGAAATTTCTTCCTTTTGCCCCAAAATAAGGGGAATTTCTGCCTTTGTGCCCCAAAATAAAGAAAATTACTGCATGTTTTACCCCAAAATTAGGTGAATTTCTGCTATTTTGCTTTAAAATACGGGGATTATCTGCCTTTTTCACCGAAAATAAAGGGAATGTCTGCCATTTGCCGTGAAATAAGTGAAATTTCTGCAGTTTTACCCCAAAATAAGGGGAAGTTCAGGGTTTTTACCCTAAAATTAGGGGAATTTCTGCTATTTTGCTCCAAAATACGGGGAATTTCTGCCTTTTTGACCGAAAATAAAGGGAATGTATACCTTTTTGCCATAAAAAAGGGAAATTTCTTCATTTTTACCCCAAAATAATGGGATTTTCCGCCTTTTACTCAAAATAAGTGCAATTTCTGACTTTTCCCCAAAAATAAACGGAATTTCTGCCTTTTTGCCCCAAAATAAGTGGAATTTCTGACTTTTGGCCCTGAAATAAGTTAAATTTCTAAAATTTTTCCCCAAAATAAGGGAATTGTCTTTTTTTGCCCCAAAATAAGGGGAATTTCTGCCTTTTTGCCCCAAATTAAGGGGAATTTCAGCCTTTTTACCTCAAAATAAGTGGAATTTTTGCATTTTTTGCCCCAAAATATGGGAAATTCTGCCTTTTTGCCCAAAATAAGAAGAATGCATACCTTTTTGCCATAAAAAAGGGAAATTTCTTCATTTTGCTCCAAAATAAGGGGAATTTCTGCATTTTGCCCTAAAATAAGAAAAATTTTTGCTTTTTTTCTGTGAAATAAGTGAAATTTCTGAAATTTTTTTTTAAAATAAAAGAAATTTCTGCAATTTTTCCCCATAATAAAGGAATTTTCTGCAATTTTGCACCAAAATAAAGGGAATTTCTGTTTTTTATCCCGAAATAAGGGAACTTTCTGCAATTTTGCTCTAAAATAAGGGGAATTTCTGCCTTTGGCCCCAAAATAAGGGGAATTTCTGCCTTTTTGCTTCAAAATAAAGAAAATTACTGCATGTTTTACCCCAAAATTAGGTGAATTTCTGCAATTTTGCTCCAAAATACGGGGATTTTCTGCCTTTTTCGCCGAAAATAAAAGGAATTTCTGCCATTTTGCCGCGAAATAAGTGAAATTTCTGCAGTTTTACACCAGAATAAGAGGAAGTTCTGCGTTTTTGCCACAAAATTAGGGGAATTTCTGCAATTTTGCTCCAAAATACGGGGAATTTCTGCCTTTTTGCCCGAAAATTAAGGGAATGTATACCTTTTTTGCCATAAAAAAGGGAAATTTCTTCATTTTTACCCCAAAATAATGGGATTTTCCGCCTTTTTGACTCAAAATAAGTGCAATTTCTGACTTTTCCTCAAAAATAAAGGGAATTTCTGTCTTTTTGCCCCAAAATAAGGGTAATTTCTGACTTTTTGCCCTGAAATAAGTTAAATTTCTAAAATTTTTCCCCAAAATAAGGGAAATGTCTGCTGTTTTCCCCAAAATAAGGGAAATTTCTGACTTTTTGCCCCAAAATAAGGGGAATTTTAGCCTTTTTACCTCAAAATAAGGAGAATTTCTGCATTTTTTCAACAAATTATGCGAAATTTCTACCTTTTTGCCCAAAATAAGAAAAATTTCTGCAATTCTGTACCAAAATAAATTTCTAAAATTTTGCCCCAAAATAAGGGAAATTTCTGATTATAGCCCCGAAATAAGGAGAATTTCTATATTTTTGCCCCAAAATAAAGGGAATTTCTGCCTTTTTGCCCCAAAATTAGGGGAGTTCTGCAATTTTGCTTCAAAATACAGGGAATTTCTGCCGCTTTTCCTCAAAATAAGGGGAACTTCTGCCGATTTGCCCCAAATAAAGGGAATTTTTGTGTTTTTGCCCCAATATTAGAGGAATTTCTGCAATTTTGCTCCAAAATACGGGGAATTTCTGCCTTTTTGCCCGAAATTAAGGGGATTTTCTGCATTATTGCCCCCAAACACTAGAAATTTCTGCAATTTTATCCCAAAATAAGGGGAATTTCTGCCTTTTGCCCCCAAATAAGGAGAATTTCTCCCTTTTTGCCCTGAAATATGTGAAATGTCTGCAATTGTACCCCAAAATAAGGTGAATTTCTGCCTTTTTGCCACAAAATAATGGGAATTTCAGCTTATTTGCCTCTAAATCAGTGAAATTTCTGTCTTTTTCCCACAAAACAAAGGGAATTTCTGTATTTTTGCCTCAAAATAAGGAAAATTTCTGACTTATTACCCTGCAGTAAGTGAAATTTCTGCAATTTTGCCCCAAAATAAGGGAAATTTCAGCCTTTTTACCTCAAAATAAGGGGAATTTCTGATTTTTGCCACAAAATATTAGGAATTTCTGCCTTTTTGCCCCAAAATAAGGACAATTTCTGCCTTTTCTCCCTGAAATAAGTGAAATTTCTGCAATTTTGCCCCAAAATAAGTGAAATTTCTGTTTTTTTGCTCCCAAATAAGGGGAATTTCAGCCTTCTTACCCCAAAATAAGGGGAATTTCTGCATTTTTGCTCCAAAATATGGGAAATTTCTGCCTTTTTGCCACAGAATAAGAAAAATTTCTGCAATTCTGTACCAAAATAAAAGAAATTTCTAAATTTTTGCCCCAAAATAAGAGAAATTTCTGATTTTTGCCCCGAAATAAGGAGAATTTGTGTATTTTTGCCCCAAATTAAAGGGAATTTCTGCCTTTTTGCCCCAAAATAAAGAAAATTACTGCATGTTTTACCCCAAAATTAGGTGAATTTCTGCAATTTTGCTCCAAAATACGGGGAATTTCTGCCTTTTTGCCCGAAAATAAAGGGAATGTATATCTTTTTGCCATAAAAAAGGGAAATTTCTTCATTTTTACCCCAAAATAAGGGAATTTTCCGCATTTTTGACTCAAAATAAGTGCAATTTCTGACTTTTCCCCAAAAATAAACGGAATTTTTGTCTTTTTGCCCCAAAATAAGGGGAATTTCTGACTTTTTGCCCTTAAATAAGTTAAATTTCTAAAATTTTTCCCCAAAATAAGAGAAATGTCTGCTTTTTGCAGCAAAAAGGGAATTTCTGCCTTTTTGCCGCCAAATAATGGGAATTTCAGCCTTTTTACGTCAAAATAAGGGGAATTTCTGAATTTTTGCCACAAAATATGGGAAATTTCTGGCTTTTTGCCCAAAATAAGAAAAATTTCTGCAATTTTGTACCAAAATAAATAAAATTCCTGCCTTTTTGTCTCAAAATAAGAAAATTTCTGCTTTTTTTCCCTGAAATAAGTGAAATTTCTGCAATTTTGCCGCAAAATAAGTGAAATTTCTGCAATTTTGCTCCAGAATAAAAGAAATTTCTGGAATTTTGCCCCAAAATAAAAGTAATTTCTGACCTTTGCCCCAAAATAAGGAGAATTTCTGTCTTTTTGCCCCAACATATAGGGAATTTCTGCCTTTTGCCCCCACAATTAGGGGAATTTCTGCAAATTTGCTCCAAAATACAGGGAATTTCTGCCTTTTGGCCCAAAAATAAGAAGAATGCATACCTTTCTGCCATAAAAAAGGGAAATTTCTTCATTTTTGCTCCAAAATAAGGGGAATTTCTTCTTTTTTGCCTCTAAATAAGTGGAATTTCTGTCTTATTCCTCCAAAACAAAGGGAATTTCTGTCATTTTTGCCCCAAAATAAGGAAAATTTCTGACTTATTTCCCTGAAATAAGTGAAATTTCTGCAATTTTGCTCCAAAATAAGGGAAATTTCTGCCTTTTTGCCCCCAAATAAGGGGAATTTCAGCCTTTTTACCTCAAAATAAGAGGAATTTCTGCATTTTTGCCACAATATATTAGGAATTTCTGCCTTTTTGCCCTAAAATAAGGAAAATTTCTGCCTATTTTGCCTGAAATAAGTGAAATATCTGCAATTTTGCCACAAAATAAGTGAAATTTCTGGAATTTTGCCCCAAAATAAGTGGAATTTTGAGTTCTGCCACAAATAAGGAGAATTTCTGTCTTTATGCCCCAACATATAGGGAATTTCTGCCTTTTTGTTCCACAATTAGTGAAATTTCTGCAATTTTGCCCTAAAATAAGGGAAATTTCTACAATTTTTCCCCATAATAAGGGAAATTTCTGCAATTTTGCCCCAACATAATGGGAATTTCTGTTTTTTGCCCCACAATTAGGGAAATTTCTGCAATTTTGCCCTAAATAACTGGAAATTCTGCCTTTTGCACCAAAATATGGCGAATTTCTGCCTTTTTGTCCGGAAATAAGAAGAATGCATACCTTTTTGCCATAAAAAAGGGAAATTTCTTCATTTTTGCTCCAAAATAAGGGGAACTTTTGCCTTTTTGCCTCTAAATAAGTGGAATTTCTCTCTTTTTCCTTCAAAACAAAGGGAATTTCTGTTTTTTTCCCCAAAGTAAGGAAAATTTTGACTTATTACCCTGAAATAAGTGAAATTTCTGCAATTTTGCCCCAAAATAAATGAATTTTCGTCAATTTTGCCCCAAAATAAGGGAAATTTCTGGAATTTTGCCCCAAAATAAGTGGAATTTCTGAGTTTTGCCCCAAAATAATGAGAATTTCTGCATTTTTGCCTCACAATTAAGGGAATTTCTGCAATTTTTCTCTAAAATACGGGGAATTTTTGCCTTTTTGCCCGAAAATAAGAAGAATGCATAACTTTTTGCCATAAAAAGAGAAAATTTCTTCGTTTTTGCCCCAAATTAAGGGAAATTTCTTCATTTTTGCCCTGAAATATGTGAAATTTCTGCAATTTTAGCCCAAAATAAGGTGAATTTCTGCCTTTTTGCCCCAAAATAATGGGAATTTCTGCCTTTTTGCCTCAAAATAAAAAAAAAATTTGATTTTTTTCTCTGAAATAAGTGAAATTTCTGCAATTTTGCCCTAAAATAAGCAAAATTTCTGCAATTTTTTCCCATAGGTAGGGAAATTTCTGCAATTTTGCCCCAAAATAAGGGGAATTTCTGTTTTTTGCCCTTAAATAAGGGAAATTTCTGCATTTTGCCCAAAAATAAGGGGAATTTTTGCTTTTTGCCCCAAAATAAGGAGAATTTCTGCCTTTTTACCCCAAAATAAAGAAAATTACTGTATTTTTTACCCCAAAATTAGGTGAATTTCTGCAATTTTGCTCCAAAATACGGGGAATTTCTGCCTTTTTCGCCGAAAATAAAGGGAATTTCTGCCATTTTGCTGCGAAATAAGTGAAATTTCTGCAGTTTTACCCCAAATTAGGGGAATTTCTGACCTTTTGCCCCAAAATTAGGGAAATTTTTGCAATTTTGCTCCAAAATATGGGGAATTTCTGCCTTTTTGCCTGAAAATAAAGGGAATGTTTACCTTTTTGCCATAAAAAAGGGAAAATTCTTCATTTTTGCCCCAATATAAGGGGATTTTCCGCCTTTTGACTCAAAATAAGTGCAATTCCTGCCTTTTCCCCAAAAATAAATGAAATTTCTGTCTTTTTGCACCAAAATAAGGGGAATTTCTAAATTTTTGCCCGAAAATATGGAGAATTTCAGCTTTTTACCTCAAAATAAGGGGAATTTCTGCCTTTTTGCCACAAAATATAAGAAATTTCTGCTTTTTTGCCCAAAATAAGAAAAATTTCTGCAATTTTGTACCAAAATAAAAGAAATTTCTGCCTTTTTGCACTAAAATAAGAAAATTTTTGCTTTTTTCCCTGAAATAAGTGAAATTTCTACAATTTTGCCCCAATAACTGAAATTTCTGCAATTTTGCCCCAAAATAAGGGAAATTTCTGGAATTTTGCCCCAAAATAGGAAAAATTCCTCCTATTTTGCCATAAAATAAGTTTAATTTCTGAGTTCTGCCCCAAAATAAGGAAAATTTCTGCATTTTTGCCCCCCAAAAAGGGAAATTTCAGCCTTTTTACCTCAAAATAAGGGGAATTTCTGCATTTTTGCCACAAAATATTAGGAATTTCTGCCTTTTTGCTCCAAAATAAGTCAAATTTCTGCCTATTTTCCCTGAAATAAGTGAAATTTCTGCAATTTTGCCCCAAAATAAATGAAATTTCTGCAATTTTGCCCCAAAATAAGGGAAATTTCTGGAATTTTGCCCCAAATTAAGAGAAATTTCTGGAATTTTGCCCCAAATTATGTTTAATTTCTGAGTTCTGCCCCAAAATAAAGAGAATTTCTGTCTTTATGCCACAACATATAGGGAATTTCTGCCTTTTTGCCCCACAATTAAAAGATTTTCTGCAATTTTGCTCCAAAATACGGGGAATTTCTGCCTTTTTGCCCGAAAATAAGAAGAATGCATACCTTATTGCCATAAAAAAGATAAATTTCTTAATTTTTGCTCCAAAATAAGGGGAATTTCTGCTTTTTTGCCTCTAAATAGGTGGAATTTCTGTCTTTTTCCCCCAAAACAAAGGGAATTTCTGTCTTTTTGCCCCAAAATAAAAAAAAATTTCTGACTTATTACCCTGAAATAAGTGAAATTTCTTCCATTTTTCCCCAAAATAAGGGAAATTTTTCCCTTTTGACCTCAAATAAGGGAAATTTCAGCTTTTTTACCTAAAAAATAAGGGGAATTTCTCCATTTTTCCCACAAAATATTTAGAATTTCTGTCTTTTTTCCCAAAAATGAAGAGAATTTCTGCCATTTTTCCCTGATATAAGTGAAATTTCTGCAATTTTGCCCCAAAATAAGGGAAATTTCTGCAATTTTTCCCCAAAATAAGGGAAATTTCTGGAATTTTGCTTCAAAATATGTGGAATTTCTGAGTTTTGCGCCAAAATAAGGAGAATTTCTGTCTTTTTGCCCCAACATATAGGGAATTTCTGCCTTTTTGCCCCAAAATTAGGGGAATTTCTGCAATTTTGCTCAAAAATACCGGGTATTTCTGTCTTTTTGCCCGAAAATAAGAAGAATGCATACCTTTTTGCCGTAAAAAAGGGAAATTTCTTCATTTTTGCTCCAAAATAAGGGGAATTTCTGCTTTTTTGCCTCTAAATAAGTGGAATTTCTGTCTTTTTCCCCCAAAACAAAGGGAATTTCTGTTTTTTGCCCCAAAATAAGGAAAATTTCTGACTTATTACCCTGAAATAAGTAAAATTTCTGCAATTTTGCTCCAAAATAAGGGAAATTTCTGCCTTTTTGCCTCCAAATAAGGGGAATTTCAGCCTTTTTACCTCAAAATAATGGATATTTCTGCATTTTTGCCACAAAATATTAGGAATTTCTGCCTTTTTGCCCCAAAATAAGAAAAATTTCTGCCTATTTTCCATGAAATAAGTGAAATTTCTACAATTTTGCCCCAAAATAAGTGAAATTTCTGCAATTTTGCCCCAAAACAAGGGAAATTTCTGGAATTTTGCCCAGAAATAAGTGGAATTTCTGCGTTTTGCCCCAAAATAAAGAGAATTTCTGTCTTTATGCCCCAACATATAGGGAATTTCTGCCTTTTTGCTTCACAATGAAAGGAATTTCTGCAATTTTGCTCCAAAATACGGGGAATTTATGCCTTTTTGCCTGAAAATAAGAAGAATGCATACCTTTTTGCCATAACAAAGGGAAATTTCTTCATTTTTGCTCCAAAATAAGAGAAATTTCTGCTTTTTTGCCTCTAAATAAGTGGAATTTTTTTCTTTTTCCCCCCAAAACAAAGGGAATTTCTGTCTTTTTTGCCCCAAAATAATGAAAATTTCTGACTAATTACCGTGAAATAAGTGAAATTTCAGCAATTTTGCCCCAAAAAGGGAAATTTCTGCCTTTTTGCCCCCAAATAAGAAGAATTTCAGCCTTTTTACCTCAAAATAAGGGGAATCTGCATTTTGGCACAAAATATTAGGAATTTCTGCCTTTTTGCCCCAAAATAAGGAAAATTTCTGCCTATTTTCCCTGAAATAAGTGAAATTTCTGCAATTTTGCCCCAAAATAAGGGAAATTTCTGGAATTTTGCCCCAAAATAATTTTAATTTCTGAGTTCTGCCCCAAAATAAGGAGAATTTCTGTCTTTATGCCCCAACATATAGGGAATTTCTACCTTTTTGCCCCACAATTAGGGGAATTTCTGCAATTTTGCTCCAAAATACGAGGAATTTCTGCCTTTTTGACCGAAAATAAGAAGAACGCATACGTTTCTGCCATAAAAAAGGAAAATTTCTTCATTTTTGCTCCAAAATAAGGAAAATTTCTGCTTTTTTGCCTCTAAATAAGTGGAATTTCTGTCTTTTTCCCCCAAAACAAAGGGAATTTCTGTCTTTTTGCCCCCCCAAAAAATTTCTGACTTGTTACCCTAAAATAAGTGAAATTTCTTTTATTTTTCCCCAAAATACGAGAAATTTTGGCTTTTTGTACCCAAATTAGGGAAATTTCTGCCTTTTTACCTCAAAATAAGGAGAATTACTGCATTTTTGCCCCAAAACATGAGAAATTTCTTCCTTTTTGCCCCAAAATAAGAAAAATTTCTGCCATTTTGTACCAACATAAAAGAAATTTCTGCCTTTTTGCCCCAAAATAAAAAAATTTCTCAATTTTTTTTCGGAAATAAGTGAAATTTCTGCAAATTTGCCCCAAAATAAGGGAAATTTCTGGAATTTCGCCTCAAAATAAGTGGAATTTCTGAGTTTTGCGCCAAAATAATAAGAATTTCTGTCTTTATGCCCCAACATATAGGGAATTTCTGCCTTTTTGCTTCACAATTAAGGGAATTTCTGCTATTTTGCTCCAAAATACGTGGAATTTCTGCCTTTTTGCCCGAAAATAAGAATGCATACTTTTTTGCCATAAAAAAGGGAAATTTCTTCATTTTTGCTCCAAAATAAGGGGAATTTCTGCTTTTTTGCCTCTAAATAAGTGGAATTTCTGTGTTTTTCCCCGAAAAACAAAGGAAATTTCTGTATTTTTGCCCCAAAATAAGGAAAATTTGTGACTTATTACCGTGAAATAAGTGAAATTTCAGCAATTTTGCCCCAAAATAAGGGAAATTTCTGCATTTGCCCACAAATAAGGGGAATTTCAGCCTTTTTACCTCAAAATAAGGGGAATTTCTGCATTTTTGCCACAAAATATTAGGAATTTCTGCCTTTTTGCCCTAAAATAAGAAAAATTTCTGCCTATTTTTCCTGAAATAAGTGAAATTTCTGCAATTTTGCCCCAAAATAAGTGAAATTTCTGCAATTTTGCCCCAAAATAATGGAAATTTCTGGAATTTTGCCCCAAAATAATTTTAATTTCTTAGTTCTGCCCCAAAATAAGGAGAATTTCTGTCTTTATGCCCCAACATATAGGGAATTTCTGCCTTTTTGCACCACTATTAGGGGAATTTCTGCAATTTTGCTCCAAAATACGGGGAATTTCTGCCTTTTTGCCCGAAATTAAAAAGAATGCATATCTTTTTGCCATAAAAAAAGAAAATTTCTTCATTTTTGCTCCAAAGTAAGGGGAATTTCTGCATTTTGCCTCTAAATAAGTGGAATTTCTGTCTTTTTCCCCCAAAACAAAGGGAATTTCTGTCTTTTTTGCCCCAAAATAAAAAAAATTTCTGACTTATTACCCAGAAATAAGTAAATTTTCTGCAATTTTGCCCCAAAATAAAAGAAATTTCTGCCATTTTGCCCCCAATTAAGGGAAATTTCAGCCTTTTTACCTCAAAATAAGAGGAATTTCTGCATTTTTGCCACAAAATATTAAAAATTTCTGCATTTTTACCCAAAAATAAGGAAAATTTCTGCCTTTTTTTCCTGAAATAAGTGAAATTTCTGCAATTTTGCCCCAAAATAAGTGAAATATCTTGCTTTTTGCCCCCAAATAAGGGGAATTTCAGCATTTTTACCTCAAAATAAGGGGAATTTCTGCATTTTTGCTCCATTATATGGGAAATTTCTGCCTTTTTTCCCCAAAATAAGAAAAATTTGTGCAATTTTGTACCAAAATAATACAAATTTCTGCCTTTTTGCACCCAAATAAGAAAATTTCTGCATTTTTCTGAAATAAGTGAAATTTCTGCAATTTTGCCCCAAAATAATTGAAATTTCTGCAATTTTGCCCCAAAATAAGTGAAATTTCTGGAATTTTGACCCAAAATAAGTGGAATTTCTGAGTTTTGCCCCCAAAATAAGGAGAATTTCTGTTATTTTGCCCCAACATATAGGGAATTTCTGCCTTTTTGCCCCACAATTAGGGGAATTTCTGAAATTTTGCTCCAAAATAAGGGGAATTTCTGCTTTTTTGCCTCTAAATAAGTGGAATTTCTGCCTTTCTCTCCCCAAACAAAAGGAATTTCTGTCTTTTTTGCCCCAAAATAAGGAAAATTTCTGACTTATTACCCTGAAATAAGTGAAATTTCTGCAATTTTGCCCCAAAATTAGGGAAATTTCTGCTTTTTTGCCCCCAAATAAAGGGAATTTCAGCCTTTTTAACTCAAAAAAAGGGGAATTTCTGAATTTTGGCACAAAATATTATGAATTTCTGCCTTTTTGTCCCAAAATAAGGAAAATTTCTGCCTTTTTTCCCTGAAATAAGTGAAATTTCTGCAATTTTTCCCCAAAATAAGTGAAATTTCTGCAATTTTGCCCCAAAATAAAAGAAATTTCTGGAATTTTGCCCCAAAATAAGTGGAATTTCTCAGTTTTGCCCCAAAATAAAGAGAATTTCTGCCTTCTTGCCCTACAATTATTAAAATTTCTGCAATTTTGCGCTAAAATAAGGGAAATTTCTGCAATTTTTCCCCATAATAAGGGAAATTTCTGCAACTTTGCCCCAAAATAAGGGGAATATCTGTTTTTTGCCCCACAATAAGGGAAATTTCTGTTTTTTGCCCCACAATTAGGGAAATTTCTGCAATTTTACCCTAAATAAGTGGAATTTCTGCCTTTTGCCCCAAAATATGTGGAATTTCTTCCTTTTTGTCCGAAAATAAGAAGAATGCCTACCTTTTTGCCATAAAAAAGGGAAATTTCTTCACTTTTGCTCCAAAATAAGGGGAATTTCTGCTTTTTTGCCTCTAAATAAGTGGAATTTCTGTCTTTTTCCCCCAAAACAAAGGGAATTTCTGTTTTTTTGCCCCAAAATAGGAAAAATTTCTGACTTATTACCCTGAAATAAGTGAAATTTCTGAAAATTGCCCCAAAATAAGGGAAATTTCTGCATTTTTGCCCCCAAATAAGGGGAATTTCAGCCTTTTTACCTCAAAATAAAAGAAATTTCTGCATTTTTGCCACAAAATATTAGGAATTTCTGCATTTTTGCCACAAAATATTAGGAATTTCTGCCTTTTTGTCCGAAAATAAGAATGCCTACCTTTTTGCCATAAAGAAGGGAAATTTCTTCATTTTTGCTCCAAAATAAGTGGAATTTCTGCTTTTTTGCCTCTAAATAAGTGTAATTTCTGTCTTTTTCCCCCCAAAAAAAGGGAATTCCTGTTTTTTGCCCCAAAATAAGGAAAATTTCTGACTTATTACCCTGAAATAAGTGAAATTTCTGCAATTTTGCTCCAAAATAAGGAAAATTTCTGCCTTTTTGCCCCCAAATAAGAGGAATTTCAGCCTTTTTACCTCAAAATAAGGGGAATTTCTGCATTTTTGCCACAAAATATTAGGAATTTCTGCCTTTTTGCCCTAAAATAAGTCAAATTTCTGCCTTTTTTCCCTGAAATGAGTGAAATTTCTGCAATTTTGCCCCAAAATAAGTG
Source organism: Micromys minutus (assembly GCF_963924665.1). Taxonomy (NCBI): domain Eukaryota; kingdom Metazoa; phylum Chordata; class Mammalia; order Rodentia; family Muridae; genus Micromys; species Micromys minutus. The sequence continues at coordinate 82,554 of NW_027667650.1, read as the reverse complement.
AAATTTCTTGCTTTTTGCCCCCAAATAAGGGGAATTTCAGCATTTTTACCTCAAAATAAGGGGAATTTCTGCATTTTTGCCCGAAAATATGGGAAATTTCTGCCTTTTTTCCTCAAAATAAGAAAAATTTGTGCAATTTTGTACCAAAATAATACAAATTTCTGCCTTTTTGCACGCAAATAAGAAAATTTCTGCTTTTGTTCTGAAATAAGTGAAATTTCTGCAATTTTGTTCCAAAATAATTGAAATTTCTGCAATTTTGCCCCAAAATAAGTGAAATTTCTGGAATTTTGACCCAAAATAAGTGGAATTTCTGAGTTTTGCCCCCAAAATAAGGAGAATTTCTGTTATTTTGTCCCAACATATAGGGAATTTCTGCCTTTTTGCCCCACAATTAGGTGAATTTCTGAAATTTTGATCCAAAATAAGGGGAATTTCTGCATTTTTGCCACAAAATATTAGGAATTTCTGCCTTTTGCCCCAAAATAAGAAAAATTTCTGCCTATTTTCCCTGAAATAAGTGAAATTTCTGCAATTTTGCCCCAAAATAAGTGAAATTTCTGCAATTTTGCCCCAAAATAAGGGAAATTTCTGGAATTTTGCCCAAAAATATGTGGAATTTCTGAGTTTTGCCCCAAAATAAAGAGAATTTCTGTCTTTATGCCGCAACATTTAGGGAATTTCTGCCTTTTTGTTTCACAATTAGGGGAATTTCTGCAATTTTGCTCCAAAATACGGGGAATTTATGCCTTTTTGCCCGAAAATAAGAAGAATGCATACCTTTTTGCCATAAAAAAGGGAAATTTCTTCATTTTTGCTCCAAAATAAGGGGAATTTCAGCCTTTTTACCTCTAAATAAGTGGAATTTCTGTCTTTTTCCCCCAATTAAAGAGAATTTCTGTCTTTCTTGCCCCAAAATAAGGAAAATTTCTGACTTATTTCCTTGAAATAAGTGAAATTTCTGCAATTTTGCCTCAAAATAAGGGAAATTTCTGCCTTTTTGCCCCCAAATAAAGGGAAATTCAGCTTTTTACCTCAAAAAAAGGGGAATTTCTGAATTTTGGCACAAAATATGAATTTCTGCCTTTTTTTTCAAAATAAGGAAAATTTCTGCCTTATTTCCCTGAAATAAGTGAAATTTCTGCAATTTTGCCCGAAAATAAGTGAAATTTCTGCAATTTTGCCCCAAAATAAAAGAAATTTCTGGAATTTTGCCCCAAAATAAGTGGAATTTCTGAGTTTGGTCCCAAAATAAAGAGAATTTCTGACTTTTTGCCCCACAATTAGTAAAATTTCTGCAATTTTGCCCTAAAATAAGGGAAATTTCTGCAATTTTTCCCCATAATAAGGTAAATTTCTGCAACTTTGCCCCAAAATAAGAGGAATTTCTGTTTTTTGCCCCACAATTAGGGAAATTTCTGTTTTTTGATCCACAATTAGGGAAATTTCTGCAATTTTGCCCTAAATAAGGGGAATTTCTGCCTTTTGCCCAAAATATGGGGAATTTCTGCCTTTTTGTCCGAAAATAAGAAGAATGCCTACCTTTTTGCCATAAAAAGGGAAATTTCTTCATTTTTGCTCCAAAATAAGGGGAACTTTTGCCTTTTTGCCTCTAAATAAGTGGAATTTCTGTCTTTTTCCCCCAAAACAAAGGGAATTTCTGTATTTTTGCCCCAAAATAAGAAAAATTTCTGACTTTTTACCCTGAATTAAGTGAAATTTCTGCAAATTGCCCCAAAATAAGGGAAATTTCTGCATTTTTGCCCCCAAATAAGGGGAATGTCAGCCTTTTTACATCAAAATAAAAGAAATTTCTGCATTTTTGCAACAAAATATTAGGAATTTCTGCATTTTTGCCACAAAATATTAGGAATTTCTGCCTTTTTGTCCGAAAATAAGAAGACTGCCTACCTTTTTGCCATAAAGAAGGGAAATTTCTTCATTTTTGCTCCAAAATAAGGGGAATTTCTGCTTTTTTGCCTCTAAATAAGTGGAATTTCTGTCTTTTTCCCCCAAAACATAGGGAATTTCTGTTTTTTGCCCCAAAATAAAGAAAATTTCTGACTTAGTACCCTGAAATAATTGAAATTTCTGCAATTTTGCTCCAAAATAAGGGAAATTTCTGCCTTTTTGCCCCCAAATAAGGGGAATTTTAGCCTTTTTACCTCAAAATTAGTGAAATTTCTGCATTTTTGCCACAAAATATTAGGAATTTCTGCCTTTTTGCCCCAAAATAAGAAAAATTTCTGCCTATTTTCTCTGAAATAAGTGAAATTTCTGCAATTTTGCCCCAAAATAAGTGAAATTTCTGCAATTTTGCCCCAAAATAAGGGAAATTTCTGGAATTTTGCCCAAAAATAAGTGGAATTTCTGAGTTTTGCCCCAAAATAAAGAGAATTTCTGTCTTTATGCCCCAACATATAGGGAATTTCTGCCTTTTTGCTTCACAATGAAAGGAATTTCTGCAATTTTGCTCCAAAATATGGGGAATTTCTGCCTTTCTGCCCGAAAATAAGAAGAATGCATACCTTTTTGCCATAAAAAAGAGAAATTTCTTAATTTTTGCTCCAAAATAAGGTGAATTTCTGCTTTTTTGCCTCTAAATAAGTGGAATTTCTGTCTTTTTCCCCCAAAAACAAAGGGAATTTCTGTCTTTTTTGACCCAAAATAAGGAAAATTTCTGACTTATTACCGTGAAATAAGTGAATTTTCAGCAATTTTGCTCCAAAATAAGGGAAATTTCTGCCTTTTTGCCCCCAAATAAGGGGAATTTTAGCCTTTTTACCTCAAAATTAGTGAAATTTCTGCATTTTTGCCACAACATATTAGGAATTTCTGCCTTTTTGCCCCAAAATAAGAAAAATTTCTGCCTATTTTCCCTGAAATAAGTGAAATTTCTGCAATTTTGCCCCAAAATAAGTGAAATTTCTGCAATTTTGCCCCAAAATAAGGGAAATTTCTGGAATTTTGCCCAAAAATAAGTGGAATTTCTGAGTTTTGCCCCAAAATAAAGAGAATTTCTGTCTTTATGCCCCAACATATAGGGAATTTCTGCCTTTTTGCTTCACAATGAAAGGAATTTCTGCAATTTTGCTCCAAAATACGGGGAATTTCTGCCTTTCTGCCCGAAAATAAGAAGAATGCATACCTTTTTGCCATAAAAAAGAGAAATTTCTTAATTTTTGCTCCAAAATAAGGTGAATTTCTGCTTTTTTGCCTCTAAATAAGTGGAATTTCTGTCTTTTTCCCCCAAAAACAAAGGGAATTTCTGTCTTTTTTGACCCAAAATAAGGAAAATTTCTGACTTATTACCGTGAAATAAGTGAATTTTCAGCAATTTTGCCCCAAAATAAAAGAAATTTCTGCCTTTTTGCCCCAAATAAGGGGAATTTCAGCCTTTTTACCTCAAAATAAGGGGAATTTCTGCATTTTTGCCACAAAATATTAGGAATTTCTGCTTTTTGCCCCAAAATAAGAAAAATTTCTGCCTATTTTCCCTGAAATAAGTGAAATTTCTGCAATTTTGCAACAAAATAAGTGAAATTTCTTTTTTTTGCCCCTAAATAAGGGGAATTTCAGCCTTTTTACCTCAAAATAAGAGGAATTTCTGCATTTTTGCCCCAAAATATGGGAAATTTCTGCCTTTTTTCCCCAAAATAGGAAAAATTTCTGCAATTTTGTACCAAAATAATACAAATTTCTGCCTTTTTGCCTCCAAATAAGAAAATTTCTGCTTTTTTTCTGAAATAAGTCAAATTTGGGCAATTTTGCCCCAAAATAATTGAAATTTCTGCAATTTTGCCCCAAAATAAGTGAAATTTCTGGAATTTTGCCCCAAAATAAATGGAATTTCTGAGTTTTGCCCCCAAAAAAGGAGAATTTCTGTTATTTTGCTCCAACAGATAGGGAATTTCTGCTTTTTTGCCCCACAATTAGGTGAATTTCTGAAATTTTGATCCAAAATAAGGGGAATTTCTGCTTTTTTGCCTCTAAATAAGTGGAATTTCTGCCTTTCTCTCCCCAAACAAAGGGAATTTCTGTCTTTTTTGCCCCAAAATAAGGAAAATTTCTGACTTATTACCCTGAAATAAGTGAAATTTCTGCAATTTTGCCCCAAAATTAGGGAAATTTCTGCTTTTTTGCCCCCAAATAAAGGGAATTTCAGCCTTTTTAACTCAAAAAAAGGGGAATTTCTGTATTTTGGCACAAAATATTATGAATTTCTGCCTTTTTGTCCCAAAATAAGGAAAATTTCTGCATTTTTTCCCTGAACTAAGTGAAATTTCTGCAATTTTTCCCCAAAATAAGTGAAATTTCTGCAATTTTTCCCCAAAATAAAAGAAATTTCTGGAATTTTGCCCCAAAATAAGTGGAATTTCTCAGTTTTGCCCCAAAATAAAGAGAATTTCTGCCTTCTTGCCCTACAATTATTAAAATTTCTGCAATTTTGCGCTAAAATAAGGGAAATTTCTGAAATTTTTCCCCATAATAAGGGAAATTTCTGCAACTTTGCCCCAAAATAAGGGGAATATCTGTTTTTTGCCCCACAATTAGGGAAATTTCTGTTTTTTGCCCCACAATTAGGGAAATTTCTGCAATTTTGCCCTAAATAAGGGGAATTTCTGCCTTTTGCCCCAAAATATGTGGAATTTCTGCCTTTTTGTCCGAAAATAAGAAGAATGCCTACCTTTTTGCCATAAAAAAGGGAAATTTCTTCATTTTTGCTCCAGAATAAGGGGAATTTCTGCTTTTTTGCCTCTAAATAAGTGGAATTTCTGTCTTTTTCCCCAAAACAAAGGGAATTTCTGTTTTTTTGCCAAAAATAGGAAAAATTTCTGACTTATTACCCTGAAATAAGTGAAATTTCTGCAAATTGCCCCAAAATAAAGGAATTTTCTGCATTTTTGCCCCCAAATAAGGGGAATTTCAGCCTTTTTACCTCAAAATAAAAGAAATTTCTTCATTTTTGCCACAAAATATTAGGAATTTCTGCATTTTTGCCACAAAATATTAGGAATTTCTGCCTTTTTGTCCGAAAATAAGAAGAATGCCTACCTTTTTGCCATAAAAAAGGGAAATTTCTTCATTTTTGCTCCAAAATAAGTGGAATTTCTGCTTTTTTGCCTCTAAATAAGTGTAATTTCTGTCTTTTTCCCCCAAAACAAAGGGAATTCCTGTTTTTTGCCCCAAAAGAAGGAAAATTTCTGACTTATTACCCTGAAATAAGTGAAATTTCTGCAATTTTGCTCCAAAATAAGGAAAATTTCTGCCTTTTTGCCCCCAAATAAGGGGAATTTCAGCCTTTTTACCTCAAAATAAGGGAAATTTCTGCATTCTTGCCACAAAATATTAGGAATTTCTGCCTTTTTGCCCTAAAATAAGTCAAATTTCTGCCTTTTTTCCCTGAAATGAGTGAAATTTCTGCAATTTTGCCACAAAATAAGTGAAATTTCTTGCTTTTTGCCCCCAAATAAGGGGAATTTCAGCATTTTTACCTCAAAATAAGGGGAATTTCTGCATTTTTGCCCCAAAATATGGGAAATTTCTGCCTTTTTTCCTCAAAATAAGAAAAATTTGTGCAATTTTGTACCAAAATAATACAAATTTCTGCCTTTTTGCACGCAAATAAGAAAATTTCTGCTTTTGTTCTGAAATAAGTGAAATTTCTGCAATTTTGCCCCAAAATAAGGGGAATTTCTGTTTTTTTGCCCCACAATTAGGAAAATTTCTGGTTTTTGCCCCACAATTAGGGAAATTTCTGCAATTTTGCCCTAAATAAGGGGAATTTCTGCGTTTTGCCCCAAAATATGGGGAATTTCTGCCTTTTTGTCCGAAAATAAAAAGAATGCATACCTTTTTGCCATAAAAAAGGGAAATTTCTTCATTTTTGCTCCAAAATAAGGGGAATTTCTGCTTTTTTGCCTCTAAATAAGTGGAATTTCTGTCTTTTTCCCCCAAAACAAAGGGAATTTCTGTCTTTTTTGCTTCAAATTAAGGAAAATTTCTGACTTATTACCCTGAAATAAGTGAAATTTCTGCAATTTTGCCCCAAAAATAAGGGAAATTTCTGCCATTTTTGTCCCCAAATAAGGGAAATTTCAGCCTTTTTACCTCAAAATAAAAGAAATTTCTGCATTTTTGCAACAAAATATTAGGAATTTCTGCATTTTTGCCACAAAATATTAGGAATTTCTGCCTTTTTGTCCGAAAATAAGAAGAATGCCTACCTTTTTGCCATAAAGAAGGGAAATTTCCTCATTTTTGCTCCAAAATAAGTGGAATTTCTGCTTTTTTGCCTCTAAATAAGTGTAATTTCTGTCTTTTTCTCCCAAAACAAAGGGAATTCCTGTTTTTTGCCCCAAAATAAGGAAAATTTCTGACTTATTACCCTGAAATAAGTGAAATTTCTGCAATTTTGCTCCAAAATAAGGAAAATTTCTGCCTTTATGCCCCCAAATAAGGGGAATTTCAGCCTTTTTACCTCAAAATAAGGGAAATTTCTGCATTTTTGCCACAAAATATTAGGAATTTCTGCCTTTTTGCCCCAAAAGAAGAAAAATTTCTGCCTATTTTCCCTGAAATAAGTGAAATTTCTGCAATTTTGCCCCAAAATAAGTGAAATTTCTGCAATTTTGCCCCAAAATAAGGGAAATTTCTGGAATTTTGCCCAAAAATAAGTGGAATTTCTGAGTTTTGCCCCAAAATAAAGAGAATTTCTGTCTTTATGCCCCAACATTTAGGGAATTTCTGCCTTTTTGTTTCACAATTAGGGGAATTTCTGCAATTTTGCTCCAAAATACGGGGAATTTATGCCTTTTTGCCCGAAAATAAGAAGAATGCATACCTTTTTGCCATAAAAAAACGAAATTTCTTCATTTTTGCTCCAAAATAAGGGGAATTTCAGCCTTTTTACCACTAAATAAGTGGAATTTCTGTCTTTTTCCCCCAATTAAAGAGAATTTCTGTCTTTCTTGCCCCAAAATAAGGAAAATTTTTGACTTCTTTCCGTGAAATAAGTGAAATTTCTGCAATTTTGCCTCAAAATAAGGGAAATTTCTGCCTTTTTGCCCCCAAATAAAGGGAATTTCAGCTTTTTACCTCAAAAAAAGGGGAATTTCTGAATTTTGGCACAAAATATGAATTTCTGCCTTTTTTTTTCAAAATAAGGAAAATTTCTGCCCTTTTTCCCTGAAATAAGTGAAATTTCTGCAATTTTGCCCGAAAATAAGTGAAATTTCTGCAATTTTGCCCCAAAATAAAAGAAATTTCTGGAATTTTGCCCCAAAATAAGTGGAATTTCTGAGTTTGGCCTCAAAATAAAGAGAATTTCTGACTTTTTGCCCCACAATTAGTAAAATTTCTGCAATTTTGCCCTAAAATAAGGGAAATTTCTGCAATTTTTCCCCATAATAAGGTAAATTTCTGCAACTTTGCCCCAAAATAAGAGGAATTTCTGTTTTTTGCCCCACAATTAGGGAAATTTCTGTTTTTTGATCCACAATTAGGGAAATTTCTGCAATTTTGCCCTAAATAAGGGGAATTTCTGCCTTTTGCCCAAAATATGGGGAATTTCTGCCTTTTTGTCCGAAAATAAGAAGAATGCCTACCTTTTTGCCATAAAAAAGGGAAATTTCTTCATTTTTGCTCCAAAATAAGGGGAACTTTTGCCTTTTTGCCTCTAAATGAGTGGAATTTCTGTCTTTTTCCCCCAAAACAAATGGAATTTCTGTATTTTTGCCCCAAAATAAGAAAAATTTCTGACTTTTTACCCTGAATTAAGTGAAATTTCTTCAAATTGCCCCAAAATAAGTGAAATTTCTGCATTTTTGCCCCCAAATAAGGGGAATTTCAGCCTTTTTACTTCAAAATAAAAGAAATTTCTGCATTTTTGCAACAAAATATTAGGAATTTCTGCATTTTTGCCACAAAATATTAGGAATTTCTGCCTTTTTGTCCGAAAATAAGAAGACTGCCTACCTTTTTGCCATAAAGAAGGGAAATTTCCTCATTTTTGCTCCAAAATAAGGGGAATTTCTGCTTTTTTGCCTCTAAATAAGTGGAATTTCTGTCTTTTTCCCCCAAAACAAAGGGAATTTCTGTTTTTTGCCCCAAAATAAAGAAAATTTCTGACTTAGTACCCTGAAATAATTGAAATTTCTGCAATTTTGCTCCAAAATAAGGGAAATTTCTGCCTTTTTGCCCCCAAATAAGGGGAATTTTAGCCTTTTTACCTCAAAATTAGTGAAATTTCTGCATTTTTGCCACAAAATATTAGGAATTTCTGCCTTTTTGCCCCAAAATAAGAAAAATTTCTCCCTATTTTCCCTGAAATAAGTGAAATTTCTGCAATTTTGCCCCAAAATAAGTGAAATTTCTGCAATTTTGCCCCAAAATAAGGGAAATTTCTGGAATTTTGCCCAAAAATAAGTGGAATTTCTGAGTTTTGCCCCAAAATAAAGAGAATTTCTGTCTTTATGCCCCAACATATAGGGAATTTCTGCCTTTTTACTTCACAATGAAAGGAATTTCTGCAATTTTGCTCCAAAATACGGGGAATTTCTGCCTTTCTGCCCGAAAATAAGAAGAATGCATACCTTTTTGCCATAAAAAAGAGAAATTTCTTAATTTTTGCTCCAAAATAAGGTGAATTTCTGCTTTTTTGCCTCTAAATAAGTGGAATTTCTGTCTTTTTCCCCCAAAAACAAAGGGAATTTCTGTCTTTTTTGACCCAAAATAAGGAAAATTTCTGACTTATTACCGTGAAATAAGTGAATTTTCAGCAATTTTGCCCCAAAATAAATGGAATTTCTGAGTTTTGCCCCCAAAAAAGGAGAATTTCTGTTATTTTGCTCCAACAGATAGGGAATTTCTGCCTTTTTGCCCCACAATTAGGTGAATTTCTGAAATTTTGATCCAAAATAAGGGGAATTTCTGCTTTTTTGCCTCTAAATAAGTGGAATTTCTGCCTTTCTCTCCCCAAACAAAGGGAATTTCTGTCTTTTTTGCCCCAAAATAAGGAAAATTTCTGACTTATTACCCTGAAATAAGTGAAATTTCTGCAATTTTGCCCCAAAATTAGGGAAATTTCTGCTTTTTTGCCCCCAAATAAAGGGAATTTCAGCCTTTTTATCTCAAAAAAGGGGAATTTCTGAATTTTGGCACAAAATATTATGAATTTCTGCCTTTTTGTCCCAAAATAAGGAAAATTTCTGCCTTTTTTTCCTAAAATAAGTGAAATTTCTGCAATTTTTCCCCAAAATAAGTGAACTTTCTGCAATTTTGCCCCAAAATAAAAGAAATTTCTGGAATTTTGCCCCAAAAGAAGTGGAATTTCTCAGTTTTGCCCCAAAATAAAGAGAATTTCTGCCTTCTTGCCCTACAATTATTAAAATTTCAGCAATTTTGCGCTAAAATAAGGGAAATTTCTGAAATTTTTCCCCATAATAAGGGAAATTTCTGCAACTTTGCCCCAAAATAAGGGGAATATCTGTTTTTTGCCCCACAATTAGGGAAATTTCTGTTTTTTGCCCCACAATTAGGGAAATTTCTGCAATTTTGCCCTAAATAAGGGGAATTTCTGCCTTTTGCCCCAAAATATGTGGAATTTCTGCCTTTTTGTCCGAAAATAAGAAGAATGCCTACCTTTTTGCCATAAAAAAGGGAAATTTCTTAATTTTTGCTCCAGAATAAGGGGAATTTCTGCTTTTTTGCCTCTAAATAAGTGGAATTTCTGTCTTTTTCCCGCAAAACAAAGGGAATTTCTGTTTTTTTGCCCCAAAATAGGAAAAATTTCTGACTTATTACCCTGAAATAAGTGAAATTTCTGCAAATTGCCCCAAAATAAGGGAAATTTCTGCATTTTTGCCCCCAAATAAGGAAAATTTCAGCCTTTTTACCTCAAAATAAAAGAAATTTCTGCATTTTTGCCACAAAATATTAGGAATTTCTGCATTTTTGCCACAAAATATTAGGAATTTCTGCCTTTTTGCCCTGAAATAAGTCAAATTTCTGCCTTTTTTCCCTGAAATGAGTGAAATTTCTGCAATTTGCCCCAAAATAAATGAAATTTCTTGCTTTTTGCCCCCAAATAAGGGGAATTTCAGCATTTTTACCTCAAAATAAGGGGAATTTCTGCATTTTTGCCCCAAAATATGGGAAATTTCTGCCTTTTTTCCTCAAAATAAGAAAAATTTGTGCAATTTTGTACCAAAATAATACAAATTTCTGCCTTTTTGCACGCAAATAAGAAAATTTCTGCTTTTGTTCTGAAATAAGTGAAATTTCTGCAATTTTGCCCCAAAATAATTGAAATTTCTGCAATTTTGCCCCAAAATAAGTGAAATTTCTGGAATTTTGACCCAAAATAAGTGGAATTTCTGAGTTTTGCCCCCAAAATAAGGAGAATTTCTGTTATTTTGTCCCAACATATAGGGAATTTCTGCCTTTTTGCCCCACAATTAGGGGAATTTCTGAAATTTTGCTCCAAAATAAGGGGAATTTCTACTTTTGCCTCTAAATAAGTGGAATTTCTGCCTTTTTCTCCCAAAACAAAGGGAATTTCTGTCTTTTTTGCCCCAAAATAAGGAAAATTTCTGACTTATTACCCTGAAATAAGTGAAATTTCTGCAATTTTGCCCCAAAATAAAGGAAATTTCTGCCTTTTTGCCCCCAAATAAAGGGAATTTCAGCCTTTTTACCTCAAAATATGGGGAATTTCTGAATTTTGGCACAAAATATTATGAATTTCTTTCTTTTTGCCCCAAAATAATGAAAATTTCTGCCTTTTTTCCCTGAAATAAGTGAAATTTCTGCAATTTTGCCCCAAAATATAAGAAATTTCTGGAATTTTGCCCCAAAATAAGTGGAATTTCTCAGTTTTGCCCCAAAATAAAGGGAATTTCTGCCTTTTTGCCCTACAATTACTAAAATTTCTGCAATTTTGCGCTAAAATAAGGGAAATTTCTGCAATTTTTCCCCATAATAAGGGAAATTTCTGCAACTTTGCCCCAAAATAAGGGGAATATCTGTTTTTTGCCCCACAATTAGGGAAATTTCTGCAAATTGCCCCAAAATAAGGGAAATTTCTGCATTTTTGCCCCCAAATAAAGGGAATTTCAGCCTTTTTACCTCAAAATAAAAGAAATTTCTGCATTTTTGCCACAAAATATTAGGAATTTCTTCATTTTTGCCACAAAATATTAGGAATTTCTGCCTTTTTGTCCGAAAATAAGAAGAATGCCTACCTTTTTGCCGTAAAGAAGGGAAATTTCTTCATTTTTGCTCCAAAATAAGTGGAATTTCTGCTTTTTTGCCTCTAAATAAGTGTTATTTCTGTCTTTTTCCCCCAAAACAAAGGGAATTCCTGTTTTTTGCCCCAAAATAAGGAAAATTTTTGACTTATTACACTGAAATAAGTGAAATTTCTGCAATTTTGCTCCAAAATAAGGAAAATTTCTGCCTTTTTGCTCCCAAATAAGGGGAATTTCAGCCTTTTTACCTCAAAATAAGGGAAATTTCTGCATTTTTGCCACAAAATATTAGGAATTTCTGCCTTTTTGCCCTAAAATAAGTCAAATTTCTGCCTTTTTTCCCTGAAATGAGTGAAATTTCTGCAATTTTGCCCCAAAATAAGTGAAATTTCTTGCTTTTTGCCCCCAAATAAGGGGAATTTCAGCATTTTTACCTCAAAATAAGGGGAATTTCTGCATTTTTGCCCCCAAATATGGGAAATTTCTGCCATTTTTCCTCAAAATAAGAAAAATTTGTGCAATTTTGTACCAAAATAATACAAATTTCTGCCTTTTTGCACGCAAATAAGAAAATTTCTGCTTTTGTTCTGAAATAAGTGAAATTTGGGCAATTTTGCCCCAAAATAATTGAAATTTCTGCAATTTTGCCCCAAAATAAGTGAAATTTCTGGAATTTTGACCCAAAATAAGTGGAATTTCTGAGTTTTGCCCCCAAAATAAGGAGAATTTCTGTTATTTTGTCCCAAAATATAGGGAATTTCTGCCTTTTTGCCCCACAATTAGGGGAATTTCTGAAATTTTGCTCCAAAATAAGGGGAATTTCTACTTTTGCATCTAAATAAGTGGAATTTCTGCCTTTTTCTCCCAAAACAAAGGGAATTTCTGTCTTTTTTGCCCCAAAATAAGGAAAATTTCTGACTTATTACCCTGAAATAAGTGAAATTTCTGCAATTTTGCCCCAAAATAAAGGAAATTTCTGCCTTTTTGCCCCCAAATAAAGGGAATTTCAGCCTTTTTACCTCAAAATATGGGGAATTTCTGAATTTTGGCACAAAATATTATGAATTTCTTTCTTTTTGCCCCAAAATAAGGAAAATTTCTGCCTTTTTTCCCTGAAATAAGTGAAATTTCTGCAATTTTGCCCCAAAATATAAGAAATTTCTGGAATTTTGCCCCAAAATAAGTGGAATTTCTCATTTTTGCCCCAAAATAAAGAGAATTTCTGCCTTTTTGCTCCATATTTATTAAAATTTCTGCAATTTTGCCCTAAAATAAGAAATTTCTGCAATTTTTCTCCATAATAAGAGAAATTTCTGCAACTTTGCCCCAAAATAAGGGGAATTTCTGTTTTTTGCCCCACAATTAGGAAAATTTCTATTTTTTGCCCCACAATTAGGGAAATTTCTGCAATTTTGCCCTAAATAAGGGGAATTTCTGCCTTTTGCCCCCAAATATGGGGAATTTCTGCCTTTTTGTCCGAAAATAAGAAGAATGCCTACCTTTTGCCATAAAAAAGGGAAATTTCTTCATTTTTGCTCCAAAATATGGGGAATTTCTGCTTTTTTGCCTCTAAATAAGTGGAATTTCTGTCTTTTCCCCCAAAACAAAGGGAATTTCTGTCTTTTTTGCTTCAAATTAAGGAAAATTTCTGACTTATTACCCTGAAATAAGTGAAATTTCTGCAATTTTGCCCCAAAAATAAGTGAAATTTCTGCCATTTTTGAACCTAAATAAGGGAAATTTCAGCCTTTTTACCTCAAAATAAAAGAAATTACTGCATTTTTGCAACAAAATATTAGGAATTTCTGCATTTTTGCCACAAAATATTAGGAATTGCTGCCTTTTTGTCCGAAAATAAGAAGAATGCCTACCTTTTTGCCATAAAGAAGGGAAATTTCCTCATTTTTGCTCCAAAATAAAGGGAATTTCTGCTTTTTTGCCTCTAAATAAGTGTAATTTCTGTCTTTTTCTCCCAAAACAAAGGGAATTCCTGTTTTTTGCCCCAAAATAAGGAAAATTTCTGACTTATTACCCTGAAATAAGTGAAATTTCTGCAATTTTGCTCCAAAATAAGGAAAATTTCTGCCTTTTTGCCCCCAAATAAGGGGAATTTCAGCCTTTTTACCTCAAAATAAGGGAAATTTCTGCATTTTTGCCACAAAATATTAGGAATTTCTGCCTTTTTGCCCCAAAAGAAGAAAAATTCCTGCCTATTTTCCCTGAAATAAGTGAAATTTCTGCAATTTTGCCCCAAAATAAGTGAAATTTCTGCAATTTTGCCTCAAAATAAGGGAAATTTCTGCATTTTTGCCCCCAAATAAGGGGAATTTCAGCCTTTTTACTTCAAAATAAAAGAAATTTCTGCATTTTTGCAACAAAATATTAGGAATTTCTGCATTTTTGCCACAAAATATTAGGAATTTCTGCCTTTTTGTTCGAAAATAAGAAGACTGCCTACCTTTTTGTCATAAAGAAGGGAAATTTCTTCATTTTTGCTCCAAAATAAAAGGAATTTCTGCTTTTTTGCCTCTAAATAAGTGGAATTTCTGTCTTTTTCCCCCAAAACAAAGGGAATTTCTGTTTTTTGCCCCAAAATAAAGAAAATTTCTGACTTAGTACCCTGAAATAATTGAAATTTCTGCAATTTTGCTCCAAAATAAGGGCAATTTCTGCCTTTTTGCCCCCAAATAAGGGGAATTTTAGCCTTTTTACCTCAAAATTAGTGAAATTTCTGCATTTTTGCCACAAAATATTAGGAATTTCTGCCTTTTTGCCCCAAAATAAGAAAAATTTCTGCCTATTTTCTCTGAAATAAGTGAAATTTCTGCAATTTTGCCCCAAAATAAGTGAAATTTCTGCAATTTTGCCCCAAAATAAGGGAAATTTCTGGAATTTTGCCCAAAAATAAGTTGAATTTCTGAGTTTTGCCCCAAAATAAAGAGAATTTCTGTCTTTATGCCCCAACATATAGGGAATTTCTGCCTTTTTGCTTCACAATGAAAGGAATTTCTGCAATTTTGCTCCAAAATACGGGGAATTTCTGCCTTTCTGCCCGAAAATAAGAAGAATGCATACCTTTTTGCCATAAAAAAGAGAAATTTCTTAATTTTTGCTCCAAAATAAGGTGAATTTCTGCTTTTTTGCCTCTAAATAAGTGGAATTTCTGTCTTTTTCCCCCAAAAACAAAGGGAATTTCTGTCTTTTTTGACCCAAAATAAGGAAAATTTCTGACTTATTACCGTGAAATAAGTGAATTTTCAGCAATTTTGCCCCAAAATAAAAGAAATTTCTGCCTTTTTGCCCCAAATAAGGGGAATTTCAGCCTTTTTACCTCAAAATAAGGGGAATTTCTGCATTTTTGCCACAAAATATTAGGAATTTCTGCTTTTTGCCCTATAATAAGAAAAATTTCTGCCTATTTTCCCTGAAATAAGTGAAATTTCTGCAATTTTGCAACAAAATAAGTGAAATTTCTTTTTTTTGCCCCTAAATAAGGGGAATTTCAGCCTTTTTACCTCAAAATAAGGGGAATTTCTTCATTTTTGCCCCAAAATATGGGAAATTTCTGCCTTTTTTCCCCAAAATAAGAAAAATTTCTGCAATTTTGTACCAAAATAATACAAATTTCTGCCTTTTTGCCTCCAAATAAGAAAATTTCTGCTTTTTTTCTGAAATAAGTGAAATTTGGGCAATTTTGCCCCAAAATAATTGAAATTTCTGCAATTTTGCCCCAAAATAAGTGAAATTTCTGGAATTTTGCCCCAAAATAAATGGAATTTCTGAGTTTTGCCCCCAAAAAAGGAGAATTTCTGTTATTTTGCTCCAACAGATAGGGAATTTCTGCCTTTTTGCCCCACAATTAGGTGAATTTCTGAAATTTTGATCCAAAATAAGGGGAATTTCTGCTTTTTTGCCTCTAAGTAAGTGGAATTTCTGCCTTTCTCTCCCCAAACAAAGGGAATTTCTGTCTTTTTTGCCCCAAAATAAGGAAAATTTCTGACTTATTACCCTGAAATAAGTGAAATTTCTGCAATTTTGCCCCAAAATTAGGGAAATTTCTGCTTTTTTGCCCCCAAATAAAGGGAATTTCAGCCTTTTTAACTCAAAAAAAGGGGAATTTCTGAATTTTGGCACAAAATATTATGAATTTCTGCCTTTTTGTCCCAAAATAAGGAAAATTTCTGCCTTTTTTCCCTGAACTAAGTGAAATTTCTGCAATTTTCCCCCAAAATAAGTGAAATTTCTGCAATTTTGCCCCAAAATAAAAGAAATTTCTGGAATTTTGCCCCAAAATAAGTGGAATTTCTCAGTTTTGCCCCAAAATAAAGAGAATTTCTGCCTTCTTGCCCTACAATTATTAAAATTTCTGCAATTTTGCGCTAAAATAAGGGAAATTTCTGCAATTTTTCCCCATAATAAGGGAAATTTCTGCAACTTTGCCCCAAAATAAGGGGAATATCTGTTTTTTGCCCCACAATTAGGGAAATTTCTGTTTTTTGCCTCACAATTAGGGAAATTTCTGCAATTTTGCCCTAAATAAGGGGAATTTCTGCCTTTTGCCCCAAAATATGTGGAATTTCTGCCTTTTTGTCCGAAAATAAGGAGAATGCCTACCTTTTTGCCATAAAAAAGGGAAATTTCTTCATTTTTGCTCCAGAATAAGGGAAATTTCTGCTTTTTTGCCTCTAAATAAGTGGAATTTCTGTCTTTTTCCCCCAAAACAAAGGGAATTTCTGTTTTTTTGCCCCAAAATAGGAAAAATTTCTGACTTATTACCCTGAAATAAGTGAAATTTCTGCAAATTGCCCCAAAATAAGGGAAATTTCTGCATTTTTGCCCCCAAATAAGGGGAATTTCAGCCTTTTTACCTCAAAATAAAAGAAATTTCTGCATTTTTGCCACAAAATATTAGGAATTTCTGCATTTTTGCCACAAAATATTAGGAATTTCTGCCTTTTTGTCTGAAAATAAGATAATGCCTACCTTTTTGCCATAAAGAAGGGAAATTTCTTCATTTTTGCTCCAAAATAAGTGGAATTTCTGCTTTTTTGCCTCTAAATAAGTGTAATTTCTGTCTTTTCCCCCCAAAACAAAAGGAATTCCTGTTTTTTGCCCCAAAATAAGGAAAATTTCTGACTTATTACCCTGAAATAAGTGAAATTTCTGCAATTTTGCTCCAAAATAAGGAAAATTTCTGCCTTTTTGCCCCCAAATAAGGGGAATTTCAGCCTTTTTGCCTCAAAATAAGGGAAATTTCTGCATTTTTGCCACAAAATATTAGGAATTTCTGCCTTTTTGCCCTAAAATAAGTCAAATTTCTGCCTTTTTTCCCTGAAATGAGTGAAATTTCTGCAATTTTGCCCCAAAATAAGTGAAATTTCTTGCTTTTTGCCCCCAAATAAGGGGAATTTCAGCATTTTTACCTCAAAATAATGGGAATTTCTGCATTTTTACCCCAAAATATGGGAAATTTCTGCCTTTTTTCCTCAAAATAAGAAAAATTTGTGCAATTTTGTACCAAAATAATACAAATTTCTGCCTTTTTGCACGCAAATAAGAAAATTTCTGCTTTTGTTCTGAAATAAGTGAAATTTCTGCAATTTTGCCCCAAAATAATTGAAATTTCTGCAATTTTGCCCCAAAATAAGTGAAATTTCTGGAATTTTGACCCAAAATAAGTGGAATTTCTGAGTTTTGCCCCCAAAATAAGGAGAATTTCTGTTATTTTGTCCCAACATATAGGGAATTTCTGCCTTTTTGCCCCACAATTAGGGGAATTTCTGAAATTTTGCTCCAAAATAAGGGGAATTTCTACTTTTGCCTCTAAATAAGTGGAATTTCTGCCTTTTTCTCCCAAAACAAAGGGAATTTCTGTCTTTTTTGCCCCAAAATAAGGAAAATTTCTGACTTATTACCCTGAAATAAGTGAAATTTCTGCAATTTTGCCCCAAAATAAAGGAAATTTCTGCCTTTTTGCCCCCAAATAAAGGGAATTTCAGCCTTTTTACCTCAAAATATGGGGAATTTCTGAATTTTGGCACAAAATATTATGAATTTCTTTCTTTTTGCCCCAAAATAATGAAAATTTCTGCCTTATTTCCCTGAAATAAGTGAAATTTCTGCAATTTTGCCCCAAAATATAAGAAATTTCTGGAATTTTGCCCCAAAATAAGTGGAATTTCTCAGTTTTGCCCCAAAATAAAGAGAATTTCTGCCTTTTTGCTTCACAATTATTAAAATTTCTGCAATTTTGCCCTAAAATAAGAAATTTCTGCAATTTTTCTCCATAATAAGAGAAATTTCTGCAACTTTGCCCCACAATAAGGGGAATTTCTGTTTTTTGCCCCACAATTAGGAAAATTTCTGTTTTTTGCCCCACAATTAGGGAAATTTCTGCAATTTTGCCCTAAATAAGGGGAATTTCTGCCTTTTGCCCCAAAATATGGGGAATTTCTGCCTTTTTGTCCGAAAATAAGAAGAATGCATACCTTTTTGCCATAAAAAAGGGAAATTTCTTCATTTTTGCTCCAAAATAAGGGGAATTTCTGCTTTTTTGCCTCTAAATAAGTGGAATTTCTGTCTTTTTCCCTCAAAACAAAGAGAATTTCTGTCTTTTTTGCTTCAAATTAAGGAAAATTTCTGACTTATTACCCTGAAATAAGTGAAATTTCTGCAATTTTGCCCCAAAAATAAGGGAAATTTCTGCCATTTTTGTCCCCAAATAAGGGAAATTTCAGCCTTTTTACCACAAAATAAAAGAAATTTCTGCATTTTTGCAACAAAATATTAGGAATTTCTGCATTTTTGCCACAAAATATTAGGAATTTCTGCCTTTTTGTCCGAAAATAAGAAGAATGCCTACCTTTTTGCCATAAAGAAGGGAAATTTCTTCATTTTTGCTCCAAAATAAAGGGAATTTCTGCTTTTTTACCTCTAAATAAGTGTAATTTCTGTCTTTTTCTCCCAAAACAAAGGGAATTCCTGTTTTTTGCCCCAAAATAAGGAAAATTTCTGACTTATTACCCTGAAATAAGTGAAATTTCTGCAATTTTGCTCCAAAATAAGGAAAATTTCTGCCTTTTTGCCCCCAAATAAGGGGAATTTCAGCCTTTTTACCTCAAAATAAGGGAAATTTCTGCATTTTTGCCACAAAATATTAGGAATTTCTGCCTTTTTTCCCTAAAATAAGTCAAATTTCTGCCTTTTTTCCCTGAAATGAGTGAAATTTCTGCAATTTTGCCCCAAAATAAGTGAAATTTCTTGCTTTTTGCCCCCAAATAAGGGGAATTTCAGCATTTTTACCTCAAAATAAGGGGAATTTCTGCATTTTTGTCCCAAAATATGGGAAATTTCTGCCTTTTTTCCTCAAAATAAGAAAAAATTGTGCAATTTTGTACCAAAATAATACAAATTTCTGCCTTTTTGCACGCAAATAAGAAAATTTCTGCTTTTGTTCTGAAAGAAGTGAAATTTCTGCAATTTTGCCCCAAAATAATTGAAATTTCTGCAATTTTGCCCCAAAATAAGTGAAATTTCTGGAATTTTGACCCAAAATAAGTGGAATTTCTGAGTTTTGCCCCCAAAATAAGGAGAATTTCTGTTATTTTGTCCCAACATATAGGGAATTTCTGCCTTTTTGCCCCACAATTAGGGGAATTTCTGAAATTTTGCTCCAAAATAAGGGGAATTTCTACTTTTGCCTCTAAATAAGTGGAATTTCTGCCTTTTTCTCCCAAAACAAAGGGAATTTCTGTCTTTTTTGCCCCAAAATAAGGAAAATTTCTGACTTATTACCCTGAAATAAGTGAAATTTCTGCAATTTTGCCCCAAAATAAAGGAAATTTCTGCCTTTTTGCCCCCAAATAAAGGGAATTTCAGCCTTTTTACCTCAAAATATGGGGAATTTCTGAATTTTGGCACAAAATATTATGAATTTCTTTCTTTTTGCCCCAAAATAATGAAAATTTCTGCCTTTTTTCCCTGAAATAAGTGAAATTTCTGCAATTTTGCCCCAAAATATAAGAAATTTCTGGAATTTTGCCCCAAAATAAGTGGAATTTCTCAGTTTTGCCCCAAAATAAAGAGAATTTCTGCCTTTTTGCTTCACAATTATTAAAATTTCTGCAATTTTGCCCTAAAATAAGAAATTTCTGCAATTTTTCTCCATAATAAGAGAAATTTCTGCAACTTTGCCCCACAATAAGGGGAATTTCTGTTTTTTGCCCCACAATTAGGAAAATTTCTGTTTTTTGCCCCACAATTAGTGAAATTTCTGCAATTTTGCCCTAAATAAGGGGAATTTCTGCCTTTTGCCCCAAAATATGGGGAATTTCTGCCTTTTTGTCCGAAAATAAGAAGAATGCATACCTTTTTGCCATAAAAAAGGCAAATTTCTTCATTTTTGCTCCAAAATAAGGGGAATTTCTGCTTTTTTGCCTCTAAATAAGTGGAATTTCTGTCTTTTTCCCTCAAAACAAAGAGAATTTCTGTCTTTTTTGCTTCAAATTAAGGAAAATTTCTGACTTATTACCCTGAAATAAGTGAAATTTCTGCAATTTTGCCCCAAAAATAAGGGAAATTTCTGCCATTTTTGTCCCCAAATAAGGGAAATTTCAGCCTTTTTACCACAAAATAAAAGAAATTTCTGCATTTTTGCAACAAAATATTAGGAATTTCTGCATTTTTGCCACAAAATATTAGGAATTTCTGCCTTTTTGTCCGAAAATAAGAAGAATGCCTACCTTTTTGCCATAAAGAAGGGAAATTTCTTCATTTTTGCTCCAAAATAAAGGGAATTTCTGCTTTTTTGCCTCTAAATAAGTGTAATTTCTGTCTTTTTCTCCCAAAACAAAGGGAATTCCTGTTTTTTGCCCCAAAATAAGGAAAATTTCTGACTTATTACCCTGAAATAAGTGAAATTTCTGCAATTTTGCTCCAAAATAAGGAAAATTTCTGCCTTTTTGCCCCCAAATAAGGGGAATTTCAGCCTTTTTACCTCAAAATAAGGGAAATTTCTGCATTTTTGCCACAAAATATTAGGAATTTCTGCCTTTTTGCCCCAAAAGAAGAAAAATTTCTGCCTATTTTCCCTGAAATAAGTGAAATTTCTGCAATTTTGCCCCAAAATAAGTGAAATTTCTGCAATTTTGCCCCAAAATAAGGGAAATTTCTGGAATTTTGCCCAAAAATAAGTGGA
Source organism: Micromys minutus (assembly GCF_963924665.1). NCBI lineage: Eukaryota > Metazoa > Chordata > Mammalia > Rodentia > Muridae > Micromys > Micromys minutus. The sequence continues at coordinate 62,109 of NW_027667650.1, read as the reverse complement.
ATTTCTGAGTTTTGCCCCAAAATAAAGAGAATTTCTGTTTTATGCCCCAACATTTAGGGAATTTCTGCCTTTTTGTTTCACAATTAGGGGAATTTCTGCAATTTTGCTCCAAAATACGGGGAATTTATGCCTTTTTGCCCGAAAATAAGAAGAATGCATACCTTTTTGCCATAAAAAAGCGAAATTTCTTCATTTTTGCTCCAAAATAAGGGGAATTTCAGCCTTTTTACCTCTAAATAAGTGGAATTTCTGTCTTTTTCCCTCAATTAAAGAGAATTTCTGTCTTTCATGCCCCAAAATAAGGAAAATTTCTGACTTATTTCCTTGAAATAAGTGAAATTTCTGCAATTTTGCCCCAAAATAAGGGAAATTTCTGCCTTTTTGCCCCCAAATAAAGGGAATTTCAGCTTTTTATCTCAATAAAGGGAATTTCTGAATTTTGGCACAAAATATGAATTTCTGCCTTTTTTTTTCAAAATAAGGAAAATTTCTGCCTTTTTTCCCTGAAATAAGTGAAATTTCTGCAATTTTGCCCAAAAATAAGTGAAATTTCTGCAATTTTGCCCCAAAATAAAAGAAATTTCTGGAATTTTGCCCCAAAATAAGTGGAATTTCTGAGTTTGGCCTCAAAATAAAGAGAATTTCTGACTTTTTGCCCCACAATTAGTAAAATTTCTGCAATTTTGCCCTAAAATAAGGGAAATTTCTGCAATTTTTCCCCATAATAAGGTAAATTTCTGCAACTTTGCCCCAAAATAAGAGGAATTTCTGTTTTTTGCCCCACAATTAGGGAAATTTCTGTTTTTTGATCCACAATTAGGGAAATTTCTGCAATTTTGCCCTAAATAAGGGGAATTTCTGCCTTTTGCCCAAAATATGGGGAATTTCTGCCTTTTTGTCCTAAAATAAGAAGAATGCCTACCTTTTTGCCATAAAAAAGGGAAATTTCTTCATTTTTGCTCCAAAATAAGGGGAACTTTTGCCTTTTTGCCTCTAAATAAGTGGAATTTCTGTCTTTTTCCCCCAAAACAAAGGGAATATCTGTATTTTTGCCCCAAAATAAGAAAAATTTCTGACTTTTTACCCTGAATTAAGTGAAATTTCTGCAAATTGCCCCAAAATAAGGGAAATTTCTGCATTTTTGCCCCCAAATAAGGGGAATTTCAGCCTTTTTACTTCAAAATAAAAGAAATTTCTGCATTTTTGCAACAAAATATTAGGAATTTCTGCATTTTTGCCACAAAATATTAGGAATTTCTGCCTTTTTGTCCGAAAATAAGAAGACTGCCTACCTTTTTGCCATAAAGAAGGGAAATTTCTTCATTTTTGCTCCAAAATAAGGGGAATTTCTGCTTTTTTGCCTCTAAATAAGTGGAATTTCTGTCGTTTTCCCCCAAAACAAAGGGAATTTCTGTTTTTTTGCCCCAAAATAAAGAAAATTTCTGACTTAGTACCCTGAAATAATTGAAATTTCTGCAATTTTGCTCCAAAATAAGGGAAATTTCTGCCTCTTTGCCCCCAAATAAGGGGAATTTTAGCCTTTTTACCTCAAAATTAGTGAAATTTCTGCATTTTTGCCACAAAATATTAGGAATTTCTGCCTTTTTGCCCCAAAATAAGAAAATTTTCTGCCTATTTTCCCTGAAATAAGTGAAATTTCTGCAATTTTGCCCCAAAATAAGTGAAATTTCTGCAATTTTGCCCCCAAATAAGGGAAATTTCTGGAATTTTGCCCAAAAATAAGTGGAATTTCTGAGTTTTGCCCCAAAATAAATAGAATTTCTGTCTTTATGCCCCAACATATAGGGAATTTCTGCCTTTTTACTTCACAATGAAAGGAATTTCTGCAATTTTGCTCCAAATTACGGGGAATTTCTGCCTTTCTGCCCGAAAATAAGAAGAATGCATACCTTTTTGCCATAAAAAAGAGAAATTTCTTAATTTTTGCTCCAAAATAAGGTGAATTTCTGCTTTTTTGCCTCTAAATAAGTGGAATTTCTGTCTTTTTCCCCCAAAAACAAAGGGAATTTCTGTCTTTTTTGACCCAAAATAAGGAAAATTACTGATTTATTACCGTGAAATAAGTGAATTTTCAGCAATTTTGCCCCAAAATAAAAGAAATTTCTGCCTTTTTGCCCCTAAATAAGGGGAATTTCAGCCTTTTTACCTCAAAATATTAGGAATTTCTGCATTTTTGCCACAAAATATTAGGAATTTCTGCCTTTTTGCCCCAAAATAAGAAAAATTTCTGCCTATTTTCCCTGAAATAAGTGAAATTTCTGCAATTTTGCAACAAAATAAGTGAAATTTCTTTTTTTTGCCCCTAAATAAGGGGAATTTCAGCCTTTTAACTCAAAATAAGGGGAATTTCTGCATTTTTGCCCCAAAATATGGGAAATTTCTGCCTTTTTTCCCCAAAATAGGAAAAATTTCTGCAATTTTGTACCAAAATAATACAAATTTCTGCCTTTTTGCCTCCAAATAAGAAAATTTCTGCTTTTTTTCTGAAATAAGTGAAATTTGGGCAATTTTGCCCCAAAATAATTGAAATTTCTGCAATTTTGCCCCAAAATAAGTGAAATTTCTGGAATTTTGCCCCAAAATAAATGGAATTTCTGAGTTTTGCCCCCAAAAAAGGAGAATTTCTGTTATTTTGCTCCAACAGATAGGGAATTTCTGCCTTTTTGCCCCACAATTAGGTGAATTTCTGAAATTTTGATCCAAAATAAGGGGAATTTCTGCATTTTTGCCTCTAAATAAGTGGAATTTCTGCCTTTCTCTCCCCAAACAAAGGGAATTTCTGTCTTTTTTGCCCCAAAATAAGGACAATTTCTGACTTATTACCCTGAAATAAGTGAAATTTCTGCAATTTTGCCCCAAAATAAGTGAAATTTCTTGCTTTTTGCCCCCAAATAAGGGGAATTTCAGCATTTTTACCTCAAAATAAGGGGAATTTCTGCATTTTTGCCCCAAAATATGGGAAATTTCTGCCTTTTTTCCTCAAAATAAGAAAAATTTGTGCAATTTTGTACCAAAATAATACAAATTTCTGCCTTTTTGCACGCAAATAAGAAAATTTCTGCTTTTGTTCTGAAATAAGTGAAATTTCTGCAATTTTGCCCCAAAATAATTGAAATTTCTGCAATTTTGCCCCAAAATAAGTGAAATTTCTGGAATTTTGACCCAAAATAAGTGGAATTTCTGAGTTTTGCCCCCAAAGTAAGGAGAATTTCTGTTATTTTGTCCCAACATATAGGGAATTTCTGCCTTTTTGCCCCACAATTAGGGGAATTTCTGAAATTTTGCTCCAAAATAAGGGGAATTTCTACTTTTGCCTCTAAATAAGTGGAATTTCTGCCTTTTTCTCCCAAAACAAAGGGAATTTCTGTCTTTTTTGCCCCAAAATAAGGAAAATTTCTGACTTATTACCCTGAAATAAGTGAAACTTCTGCAATTTTGCCCCAAAATAAAGGAAATTTCTGCCTTTTTGCCCCCAAATAAAGGGAATTTCAGCCTTTTTACCTCAAAATATGGGGAATTTCTGAATTTTGGCACAAAATATTATGAATTTCTTTCTTTTTGCCCCAAAATAATGAAAATTTCTGCCTTTTTTCCCTGAAATAAGTGAAATTTCTGCAATTTTGCCCCAAAATATAAGAAATTTCTGGAATTTTGCCCCAAAATAAGGGGAATTTCTCATTTTTGCCCCAAAATAAAGAGAATTTCTGCCTTTTTGCTCCACAATTATTAAAATTTCTGCAATTTTGCCCTAAAATAAGAAATTTCTGCAATTTTTCCCCATAATAAGAGAAATTTCTGCAACTTTGCCCCACAATAAGGGGAATTTCTGTTTTTTGCCCCACAATTAGGAAAATTTCTGTTTTTTGCCCCACAATTAGGGAAATTTCTGCAATTTTGCCCTAAATAAGGGGAATTTCTGCGTTTTGCCCCAAAATATGGGGAATTTCTGCCTTTTTGTCCGAAAATAAGAAGAATGCATACCTTTTTGCCATAAAAAAAGGAAATTTCTTCATTTTTGCTCCAAAATAAGGGGAATTTCTTTTTTTTTTGCCTCAAAATAAGTGGAATTTCTGTCTTTTTCCCCCAAAACAAATGGAATTTCTGTCTTTTTTGCTTCAAATTAAGGAAAATTTCTGACTTATTACCCTGAAATAAGTGAAATTTCTGCAATTTTGCCCCAAAAATAAGGGAAATTTCTGCCATTTTTGTCCCCAAATAAGGGAAATTTCAACCTTTTTACCTCAAAATAAAAGAAATTTCTGCATTTTTGCAACAAAATATTAGGAATTTCTGCATTTTTGCCACAAAATATTAGGAATTTCTGCCTTTTTGTCCGAAAATAAGAAGAATGCCTACCTTTTTGCCATAAAGAAGGGAAATTTCCTCATTTTTGCTTCAAAATAAGTGGAATTTCTGCTTTTTTGCCTCTAAATAAGTGTAATTTCTGTCTTTTTCTCCCAAAACAAAGGGAATTCCTGTTTTTTGCCCCAAAATAAGGAAAATTTCTGACTTATTACCCTGAAATAAGTGAAATTTCTGCAATTTTGCTCCAAAATAAGGAAAATTTCTGCCTTTTTGCCGGCAAATAAGGAGAATTTCAGCCTTTTTACCTCAAAATAAGGGAAATTTCTGCATTTTTGCCACAAAATATTAGGAATTTCTGCCTTTTTGCCCCAAAATAAGAAAAATTTCTGCCTATTTTCCCTGAAATAAGTGAAATTTCTGCAATTTTGCCCCAAAATAAGTGAAATTTCTGCAATTTTGCCCCAAAATAAGGGAAATTTCTGGAATTTTGCCCAAAAATAAGTGGAATTTCTGAGTTTTGCCCCAAAATAAAGAGAATTTCTGTCTTTATGCCCCAACATATAGGGAATTTCTGCCTTTTTGCTTCACAATGAAAGGAATTTCTGCAATTTTGCTCCAAAATACGGGGAATTTCTGCCTTTCTGCCCGAAAATAAGAAGAATGCATACCTTTTTGCCATAAAAAAGAGAAATTTCTTAATTTTTGCTCCAAAATAAGGTGAATTTCTGCTTTTTTGCCTCTAAATAAGTGGAATTTCTGTCCTTTTCCCCCAAAAACAAAGGGAATTTCTGTCTTTTTTGACCCAAAATAAGGAAAATTTCTGACTTATTACCGTGAAATAAGTGAATTTTCAGCAATTTTGCCCCAAAATAAAAGAAATTTCTGCCTTTTTGCCCCCAAAAAAGGGGAATTTCAGCCTTTTTACCTCAAAATAAGGGGAATTTCTGCATTTTTGCCACAAAATATTAGGAATTTCTGCCTTTTTGCCCCAAAATAAGAAAAATTTCTGCCTATTTTCCCTGAAATAAGTGAAATTTCTGCAATTTTGCAACAAAATAAGTGAAATTTCTTTTTTTTTGCCCCTAAATAAGGGGAATTTCAGCCTTTTTACCTCAAAATAAGGGGAATTTCTGCATTTTTGCCCCAAAATATGGGAAATTTCTGCCTTTTTTCCCCAAAATAAGAAAAATTTCTGCAATTTTGTACCAAAATAATACAAATTTCTGCCTTTTTGCCTCCAAATAAGAAAATTTCTGCTTTTTTTCTGAAATAAGTGAAATTTGGGCAATTTTGCCCCAAAATAATTGAAATTTCTGCAATTTTGCCCCAAAATAAGTGAAATTTCTGGAATTTTGCCCCAAAATAAATGGAATTTCTGAGTTTTGCCCCCAAAAAAGGAGAATTTCTGTTATTTTGCTCCAACAGATAAGGAATTTCTGCCTTTTTGCCCCACATTTAGGTGAATTTCTGAAATTTTGATCCAAAATAAGTGGAATTTCTGCTTTTTTGCCACTAAATAATTGGAATTTCTGCCTTTCTCTCCCCAAACAAAGGGAATTTCTGTTTTTTTTGCCCCAAAATAGGAAAAATTTCTGACTTATTACCCTGAAATAAGTGAAATTTCTTTAAATTGCCCCAAAATAAGGGAAATTTCTGCATTTTTGCCCCAAAATAAGGGGAATTTCAGCCTTTTTACCTCAAAATAAAAGAAATTTCTGCATTTTTGCCACAAAATATTAGGAATTTCTGCATTTTTGCCACAAAATATTAGGAATTTCTGCCTTTTTGTCCGAAAGTAAGAAGAATGCCTACCTTTTTGCCGTAAAGAAGGGAAATTTCTTCATTTTTGCTCCAAAATAAGTGGAATTTCTGCTTTTTTGCCTCTAAATAAGTGTAATTTCTGTCTTTTTCCCCCAAAACAAAGGGAATTCCTGTTTTTTGCCCCAAAATAAGGAAAATTTCTGACTTATTACCCTGAAATAAGTGAAATTTCTGCAATTTTGCTCCAAAATAAGGAAAATTTCTGCCTTTTTGCCCCAAATAAGGGGAATTTCAGCCTTTTTACCTCAAAATAAGGGAAATTTCTGCATTTTTGCCACAAAATATTAGGAATTTCTGCCTTTTTTCCCTAAAATAAGTCAAATTTCTTCCTTTTTTCCCTGAAATGAGTGAAATTTCTGCAATTTTGCCCCAAAATAATTGAAATTTCTTGCTTTTTGCCCCCAAATAAGGGGAATTTCAGCATTTTTACCTCAAAATAAGGGGAATTTCTGCATTTTTGTCCCAAACTATGGGAAATTTCTGCCTTTTTTCCTCAAAATAAGAAAAATTTGTGCAATTTTGTACCAAAATAATACAAATTTCTGCCTTTTTGCACGCAAATAAGAAAATTTCTGCTTTTGTTCTGAAATAAGTGAAATTTCTGCAATTTTGCCCCAAAATAATTGAAATTTCTGCAATTTTGCCCCAAAATAAGTGAAATTTCTGGAATTTTGACCCAAAATAAGTGGAATTTCTGAGTTTTGCCCCCAAAATAAGGAGAATTTCTGTTATTTTGTCCCAACATATAGGGAATTTCTGCCTTTTTGCCCCACAATTAGGGGAATTTCTGAAATTTTGCTCCAAAATAAGGGGAATTTCTACTTTTGCCTCTAAATAAGTGGAATTTCTGCCTTTTTCTCCCAAAACAAAGGGAATTTCTGTCTTTTTTGCCCCAAAATAAGGAAAATTTCTGACTTATTACCCTGAAATAAGTGAAATTTCTGCAATTTTGCCCCAAAATAAAGGAAATTTCTGCCTTTTTGCCCCCAAATAAAGGGAATTTCAGCCTTTTTACCTCAAAATATGGGGAATTTCTGAATTTTGGCACAAAATATTATGAATTTCTTTCTTTTTGCCCCAAAATAATGAAAATTTCTGCCTTATTTCCCTGAAATAAGTGAAATTTCTGCAATTTTGCCCCAAAATATAAGAAATTTCTGGAATTTTGCCCCAAAATAAGTGGAATTTCTCAGTTTTGCCCCAAAATAAAGAGAATTTCTGCCTTTTTGCTTCACAATTATTAAAATTTCTGCAATTTTGCCCTAAAATAAGAAATTTCTGCAATTTTTCTCCATAATAAGAGAAATTTCTGCAACTTTGCCCCACAATAAGGGGAATTTCTGTTTTTTGCCCCACAATTAGGAAAATTTCTGTTTTTTGCCCCACAATTAGGGAAATTTCTGCAATTTTGCCCTAAATAAGGGGAATTTCTGCCTTTTGCCCCAAAATATGGGGAATTTCTGCCTTTTTGTCCGAAAATAAGAAGAATGCATACCTTTTTGCCATAAAAAAGGGAAATTTCTTCATTTTTGCTCCAAAAAAAGGGGAATTTCTGCTTTTTTGCCTCTAAATAAGTGGAATTTCTGTCTTTTTCCCCCAAAACAAAGGGAATTTCTGTCTTTTTTGCTTCAAATTAAGGAAAATTTCTGACTTATTACCCTGAAATAAGTGAAATTTCTGCAATTTTGCCCCAAAAATAAGGGAAATTTCTGCCATTTTTGTCCCCAAATAAGGGAAATTTCAGCCTTTTTACCACAAAATAAAAGAAATTTCTGCATTTTTGCAACAAAATATTAGGAATTTCTGCATTTTTGCCACAAAATATTAGGAATTTCTGCCTTTTTGTCCGAAAATAAGAAGAATGCCTACCTTTTTGCCATAAAGAAGGGAAATTTCCTCATTTTTGCTCCAAAATAAAGGGAATTTCTGCTTTTTTGCCTCTAAATAAGTGTAATTTCTGTCTTTTTCTCCCAAAACAAAGGGAATTCCTGTTTTTTGCCCCAAAATAAGGAAAATTTCTGACTTATTACCCTGAAATAAGTGAAATTTCTGCAATTTTGCTCCAAAATAAGGAAAATTTCTGCCTTTTTGCCCCCAAATAAGGGGAATTTCAGCCTTTTTACCTCAAAATAAGGGAAATTTCTGCATTTTTGCCACAAAATATTAGGAATTTCTGCCTTTTTGCCCCAAAAGAAGAAAAATTTCTGCCTATTTTCCCTGAAATAAGTGAAATTTCTGCAATTTTGCCCCAAAATAAGTGAAATTTCTGGAATTTTGCCCAAAAATAAGTGGAATTTCTGAGTTTTGCCCCAAAATAAAGAGAATTTCTGTCTTTATGCCCCAACATTTAGGGAATTTCTGCCTTTTTGTTTCACAATTAGGGGAATTTCTGCAATTTTGCTCCAAAATACGGGGAATTTATGCCTTTTTGCCCGAAAATAAGAAGAATGCATACCTTTTTGCCATAAAAAAGCGAAATATCTTCATTTTTGCTCCAAAATAAGGTGAATTTCAGCCTTTTTACCTCTAAATAAGTGGAATTTCTGTCTTTTTCCCCCAATTAAAGAGAATTTCTGTCTTTCTTGCCCCAAAATAAGGAAAATTTCTGATTTATTTCCTTGAAATAAGTGAAATTTCTGCAATTTTGCCCAAAAATAAGGGAAATTTCTTCCTTTTTGCCCCCAAATAAAGAGAATTTCAGCTTTTTACCTCAAAAAAATGGGAATTTCTGAATTTTGGCACAAAATATGAATTTCTGCCTTTTTTTTTTCAAAATAAGGAAAATTTCTGCCTTTTTTCCCTGAAATAAGTGAAATTTCTGCAATTTTGCCCGAAAATAAGTGAAATTTCTGCAATTTTGCCCCAAAATAAAAGAAATTTCTGGAATTTTGCCCCAAAATAAGTGGAATTTCTGAGTTTGGCCCCAAAATAAAGAGATTTTCTGACTTTTTGCCCCACAATTAGTAAAATTTCTGCAATTTTGCCCTAAAATAAGGGAAATTTCTGCAATTTTTCCTCATAATAAGGTAAATTTCTGCAACTTTGCCCCAAAATAAGAGGAATTTCTGTTTTTTGCCCCACAATTAGGGAAATTTCTGTTTTTTGATCCACAATTAGGGAAATTTCTGCAATTTTGCCCTAAATAAGGGGAATTTCTGCCTTTTGCCCAAAATATGGGGAATTTCTGCCTTTTTGTCCGAAAATAAGAAGAATGCCTACCTTTTTGCCATAAAAAAGGGAAATTTCTTCATTTTTGCTCCAAAATAAGGGGAACTTTTGCCTTTTTGCCTCTAAATAAGTGGAATTTCTGTCTTTTTCCCCCAAAACAAAGGGAATTTCTGTATTTTTGCCCCAAAATAAGAAAAATTTCGGACTTTTTACCCTGAATTAAGTGAAATTTCTGCAAATTGCCCCAAAATAAGGGAGATTTCTGCATTTTTGCCCCCAAATAAGGGGAATTTCAGCCTTTTTACTTCAAAATAAAAGAAATTTCTGCATTTTTGCAACAAAATATTAGGAATTTCTGCATTTTTGCCACAAAATATTAGGAATTTCTGCCTTTTTGTCCGAAAATAAGAAGACTGCCTACCTTTTTGCCATAAAGAAGGGAAATTTCTTCATTTTTGCTCCAAAATAAGGGGAATTTCTGCTTTTTTGCCTCTAAATAAGTGGAATTTCTGTCGTTTTCCCCCAAAACAAAGGGAATTTCTGTTTTTTGCCCCAAAATAAAGAAAATTTCTGACTTAGTACCCTGAAATAATTGAAATTTCTGCAATTTTGCTCCAAAATAAGGGAAATTTCTGCCTCTTTGCCCCCAAATAAGGGGAATTTTAGCCTTTTTACCTCAAAATTAGTGAAATTTCTGCATTTTTGCCACAAAATATTAGGAATTTCTGCCTTTTTGCCCCAAAATAAGAAAAATTTCTGCCTATTTTCCCTGAAATAAGTGAAATTTCTGCAATTTTGCCCCAAAATAAGTGAAATTTCTGCAATTTTGCCCCCAAATAAGGGAAATTTCTGGAATTTTGCCCAAAAATAAGTGGAATTTGTGAGTTTTGCCCCAAAATAAATAGAATTTCTGTCTTTATGCCCCAACATATAGGGAATTTCTGCCTTTTTACTTCACAATGAAAGGAATTTCTGCAATTTTGCTCCAAAATACGGGGAATTTCTGCCTTTCTGCCCGAAAATATGAAGAATGCATACCTTTTTGCCATAAAAAAGAGAAATTTCTTAATTTTTGCTCCAAAATAAGGTGAATTTCTGCTTTTTTGCCTCTAAATAAGTGGAATTTCTGTCTTTTTCCCCCAAAAACAAAGGGAATTTCTGTCTTTTTTGACACAAAATAAGGAAAATTACTGACTTATTACCGTGAAATAAGTGAATTTTCAGCAATTTTGCCCCAAAATAAAAGAAATTTCTGCCTTTTTGCCCCTAAATAAGGGGAATTTCAGCCTTTTTACCTCAAAATAAGGGGAATTTCTGCATTTTTGCCACAAAATATTAGGAATTTCTGCCTTTTTGCCCCAAAATAAGAAAAATTTCTGCCTATTTTCCCTGAAATAAGTAAAATTTCTGCAATTTTGCAACAAAATAAGTGAAATTTCTTTTTTTTGCCCCTAAATAAGGGGAATTTCAGCCTTTTACCTCAAAATAAGGGGAATTTCTGCATTTTTGCCCCAAAATATGGGAAATTTCTGCCTTTTTTCCCCAAAATAGGAAAAATTTCTGCAATTTTGTACCAAAATAATACAAATTTCTGCCTTTTTGCCTCCAAATAAGAAAATTTCTGCTTTTTTTCTGAAATAAGTGAAATTTGGGCAATTTTGCCCCAAAATAATTGAAATTTCTGCAATTTTGCCCCAAAATAAGTGAAATTTCTGGAATTTTGCCCCAAAATAAATGGAATTTCTGAGTTTTGCCCCCAAAAAAGGAGAATTTCTGTTATTTTGCTCCAACAGATAGGGAATTTCTGCCTTTTTGCCCCACAATTAGGTGAATTTCTGAAATTTTGATCCAAAATAAGGGGAATTTCTGCATTTTTGCCTCTAAATAAGTGGAATTTCTGCCTTTCTCTCCCCAAACAAAGGGAATTTCTGTCTTTTTTGCCCCAAAATAAGGAAAATTTCTGACTTATTACCCTGAAATAAGTGAAATTTCTGCAATTTTGCCCCAAAATTAGGGAAATTTCTGCTTTTTTGCCCCCAAATAAAGGGAATTTCAGCCTTTTTAACTCAAAAAAAGGGGAATTTCTGAATTTTGGCACAAAATATTATGAATTTCTGCCTTTTTGTCCCAAAATAAGGAAAATTTCTGCCTTTTTTTCCTAAAATAAGTGAAATTTCTGCAATTTTTCCCCAAAATAAGTGAAATTTCTGCAATTTTGCCCCAAAATAAAAGAAATTTCTGGAATTTTGCACCAAAATAAGTGGAATTTCTCAGTTTTGCCCCAAAATAAAGAGAATTTCTGCCTTCTTGCCCTACAATTATTAAAATTTCAGCAATTTTGCGCTAAAATAAGGGAAATTTCTGCAATTTTTCCCCATAATAAGGGAAATTTCTGCAACTTTGCCCCAAAATAAGGGGAATATCTGTTTTTTGCCCCACAATTAGGGAAATAACTGTTTTTTGCCCCACAATTAGGGAAATTTCTGCAATTTTGCCCTAAATAAGGGGAATTTCTGCCTTTTGCCCCAAAATATGTGGAATTTCTGCCTTTTTGTCCGAAAATAAGAAGAATGCCTACCTTTTTGCCATAAAAAAAAAGAAATTTCTTAATTTTTGCTCCAGAATAAGGGGAATTTCTGCTTTTTTGCCTCTAAATAAGTGGAATTTCTGTCTTTTTCCCCCAAAACAAAGGGAATTTCTGTTTTTTTGCCCCAAAATAGGAAAAATTTCTGACTTATTACCCTGAAATAAGTGAAATTTCTGCAAATTGCCCCAAAATAAGGGAAATTTCTGCATTTTTGCCCCCAAATAAGGGGAATTTCAGCCTTTTTACCTCAAAATAAAAGAAATTTCTGCATTTTTGCCACAAAATATTAGGAATTTCTGCCTTTTTGCCCTAAAATAAGTCAAATTTCTGCCTTTTTTCCCTGAAATGAGTGAAATTTCTGCAATTTTGCCCCAAAATAAGTGAAATTTCTTGCTTTTTGCCCCCAAATAAGGGGAATTTCAGCATTTTTACCTCAAAATAAGGGGAATTTCTGCATTTTTGCCCCAAAATATGGGAAATTTCTGCCTTTTTTCCTCAAAATAAGAAAAATTTGTGCAATTTTGTACCAAAATAATACAAATTTCTGCCTTTTTGCACGCAAATAAGAAAATTTCTGCTTTTGTTCTGAAATAAGTGAAATTTCTGCAATTTTGCCCCAAAATAATTGAAATTTCTGCAATTTTGCCCCAAAATAAGTGAAATTTCTGGAATTTTGACACAAAATAAGTGGAATTTCTGAGTTTTGCCCCCAAAATAAGGAGAATTTCTGTTATTTTGTCCCAACATATAGGGAATTTCTGCCTTTTTGCCCCACAATTAGGGGAATTTCTGAAATTTTGCTCCAAAATAAGGGGAATTTCTACTTTTGCCTCTAAATAAGTGGAATTTCTGCCTTTTTCTCCCAAAACAAAGGGAATTTCTGTCTTTTTTGCCCCAAAATAAGGAAAATTTCTGACTTATTACCCTGAAATAAGTGAAATTTCTGCAATTTTGCCCCAAAATAAAGGAAATTTCTGCCTTTTTGCCCCCAAATAAAGGGAATTTCAGCCTTTTTACCTCAAAATATGGGGAATTTCTGAATTTTGGCACAAAATATTATGAATTTCTTACTTTTTGCCCCAAAATAATGAAAATTTCTGCCTTTTTTCCCTGAAATAAGTGAAATTTCTGCAATTTTGCCCCAAAATATAAGAAATTTCTGGAATTTTGCCCCAAAATAAGTGGAATTTCTCAGTTTTGCCCCAAAATAAAGGGAATTTCTGCCTTTTTGCCCTACAATTATTAAAATTTCTGCAATTTTGCGCTAAAATAAGGGAAATTTCTGCAATTTTTCCCCATAATAAGGGAAATTTCTGCAACTTTGCCCCAAAATAAAGGGAATATCTGTTTTTTGCCCCACAATTAGGGAAATTTCTGCAAATTGCCCCAAAATAAGGGAAATTTCTGCATTTTTGCCCCCAAATAAGGGGAATTTCAGCCTTTTTACCTCAAAATAAAAGAAATTTCTGCATTTTTGCGACAAAATATTAGGAATTTCTTCATTTTTGCCACAAAATATTAGGAATTTCTGCCTTTTAGTCCGAAAATAAGAAGAATGCCTAACTTTTTGCCGTAAAGAAGGGAAATTTCTTCATTTTTGCTCCAAAATAAGTGGAATTTCTGCTTTTTTGCCTCTAAATATGTGTAATTTCTGTCTTTTTCCCTTAAAACAAAGGGAATTCCTGTTTTTTGCCCCAAAATAAGGAAAATTTCTGACTTATTATCCTGAAATAAGTGAAATTTCTGCAATTTTGCTCCAAAATAAGGAAAATTTCTGCCTTTTTGCCCCCAAATAAGGGGAATTTCAGCCTTTTTACCTCAAAATAAGGGAAATTTCTGCATTTTTGCCACAAAATATTAGGAATTTCTGCCTTTTTGCCCTAAAATAAGTCAAATTTCTGCCTTTTTTCCCTGAAATGAGTGAAATTTCTGCAATTTTGCCCCAAAATAAGTGAAATTTCTTGCTTTTTGCCCCCAAATAAGGGGAATTTCAGCATTTTTACCTCAAAATAAGGGAAATTTCTGCATTTTTGCCCCAAAATATGGGAAATTTCTGCCTTTTTTCCTCAAAATAAGAAAAATTTGTGCAATTTTGTACCAAAATAATACAAATTTCTGCCTTTTTGCACGCAAATAAGAAAATTTCTGCTTTTGTTCTGAAATAAGTGAAATTTCTGCAATTTTGCCCCAAAATAATTGAAATTTCTGCAATTTTGCCCCAAAATAAGTGAAATTTCTGGAATTTTGACCCAAAATAAGTGGAATTTCTGAGTTTTGCCCCCAAAATAAGGAGAATTTCTGTTATTTTGTCCCAACATATAGGGAATTTCTGCCTTTTTGCCCCACAATTAGGGGAATTTCTGAAATTTTGCTCCAAAATAAGGGGAATTTCTACTTTTGCATCTAAATAAGTGGAATTTCTGCCTTTTTCTCCCAAAACAAAGGGAATTTCTGTCTTTTTTGCCCCAAAATAAGGAAAATTTCTGACTTATTACCCTGAAATAAGTGAAATTTCTGCAATTTTGCCCCAAAATAAAGGAAATTTCTGCCTTTTTGCCCCCAAATAAAGGGAATTTCAGCCTTTTTACCTCAAAATATGGGGAATTTCTGAATTTTGGCACAAAATATTATGAATTTCTTTCTTTTTGCCCCAAAATAAGGAAAATTTCTGCCTTTTTCCCTGAAATAAGTGAAATTTCTGCAATTTTGCCCCAAAATATAAGAAATTTCTGGAATTTTGCCCCAAAATAAGTGGAATTTCTAATTTTTGCCCCAAAATAAAGAGAATTTCTGCCTTTTTGCTCCACATTTATTAAAATTTCTGCAATTTTGCCCTAAAATAAGAAATTTCTGCAATTTTTCTCAATAATAAGAGAAATTTCTGCAACTTTGCCCCAAAATAAGGGGAATTTCTGTTTTTTGCCCCACAATTAGGAAAATTTCTGTTTTTTGCCCCACAATTAGGGAAATTTCTGCAATATTGCCCTAAATAAGGGGAATTTCTGCCTTTTGCCCCAAAATATGGGGAATTTCTGCCTTTTTGTCCGAAAATAAGAAGAATGCCTACCTTTTTGCCATAAAAAAGGGAAATTTCTTCATTTTTGCTCCAAAATAATGGGAATTTCTGCATTTTTGCCTCTAAATAAGTGGAATTTCTGTCTTTTTCCCCCAAAACAAAGGGAATTTCTGTCTTTTTTGCTTAAAATTAAGGAAAATTTCTGACTTATTACCCTGAAATAAGTGAAATTTCTGCAATTTTGCCCCAAAAATAAGGGAAATTTCTGCCATTTTTGAACCTAAATAAGGGAAATTTCAGCCTTTTTACCTCAAAATAAAAGAAATTTCTGCATTTTTGCAACAAAATATTAGGAATTTCTGCATTTTTGCCACAAAATATTAGGAATTGCTGCCTTTTTGTCCGAAAATAAGAAGAATGCCTACCTTTTTGCCATAAAGAAGGGAAATTTCCTCATTTTTGCTCCAAAATAAAGGGAATTTCTGCTTTTTTGCCTCTAAATAAGTGTAATTTCTGTCTTTTTCTCCCAAAACAAAGGGAATTCCTGTTTTTTGCCCCAAAATAAGGAAAATTTCTGACTTATTACCCTGAAATAAGTGAAATTTCTGCAATTTTGCTCCAAAATAAGGAAAATTTCTGCCTTTTTGCCCCCAAATAAGGGGAATTTCAGCCTTTTTACCTCAAAATAAGGGAAATTTCTGCATTTTTGCCACAAAATATTAGGAATTTCTGCCTTTTTGCCCCAAAAGAAGAAAAATTTCTGCCTATTTTCCCTGAAATAAGTGAAATTTCTGCAATTTTGCCCCAAAATAAGTGAAATTTCTGCAATTTTGCCCCAAAATAAGGGAAATTTCTGGAATTTTGCCCAAAAATAAGTGGAATTTCTGAGTTTTGCCCCAAAATAAAGAGAATTTCTGTCTTTATGCCCCAACATTTAGGGAATTTCTGCCTTTTTGTTTCACAATTAGGGGAATTTCGGCAATTTTGCTCCAAAATACGGGGAATTTATGCCTTTTTGTCCGAAAATAAGAAGAATGCCTACCTTTTTGCCATAAAAAAGGGAAATTTCTTCATTTTTGCTCCAAAATAAGGGGAATTTCTGCATTTTTGCCTCTAAATAAGTGGAATTTCTGTCTTTTTCCCCCAAAACAAAGGGAATTTCTGTCTTTTTTGCTTCAAATTAAGGAAAATTTCTGACTTATTACCCTGAAATAAGTGAAATTTCTGCAATTTTGCCCCAAAAATAAGGGAAATTTCTGCCATTTTTGAACCTAAATAAGGGAAATTTCAGCCTTTTTACCTCAAAATAAAAGAAATTTCTGCATTTTTGCAACAAAATATTAGGAATTTCTGCATTTTTGCCACAAAATATTAGGAATTGCTGCCTTTTTGTCCGAAAATAAGAAGAATGCCTACCTTTTTGCCATAAAGAAGGGAAATTTCCTCATTTTTGCTCCAAAATAAAGGGAATTTCTGCTTTTTTGCCTCTAAATAAGTGTAATTTCTGTCTTTTTCTCCCAAAACAAAGGGAATTCCTGTTTTTTGCCCCAAAATAAGGAAAATTTCTGACTTATTACCCTGAAATAAGTGAAATTTCTGCAATTTTGCTCCAAAATAAGGAAAATTTCTGCCTTTTTGCCCCCAAATAAGGGGAATTTCAGCCTTTTTACCTCAAAATAAGGGAAATTTCTGCATTTTTGCCACAAAATATTAGGAATTTCTGCCTTTTTGCCCCAAAAGAAGAAAAATTTCTGCCTATTTTCCCTGAAATAAGTGAAATTTCTGCAATTTTGCCCCAAAATAAGTGAAATTTCTGCAATTTTGCCCCAAAATAAGGGAAATTTCTGGAATTTTGCCCAAAAATAAGTGGAATTTCTGAGTTTTGCCCCAAAATAAAGAGAATTTCTGTCTTTATGCCCCAACATTTAGGGAATTTCTGCCTTTTTGTTTCACAATTAGGGGAATTTCTGCAATTTTGCTCCAAAATACGGGGAATTTATGCCTTTTTGCCCGAAAATAAGAAGAATGCATACCTTTTTGCCATAAAAAAGCGAAATTTCTTCATTTTTGCTCCAAAATAAGGGGAATTTCAGCCTCTTTACCTCTAAATAAGTGGAATTTCTGTCTTTTTCCCCCAATTAAAGAGAATTTCTGTCTTTCTTGCCCCAAAATAAGGAAAATTTCTGACTTATTTCCTTGAAATAGGTGAAATTTCTGCAATTTTGCCCCAAAATAAGGGAAATTTCTGCCTTTTTGCCCCCAAATAAAGAGAATTTCAGCTTTTTACCTCAAAAAAGGGGGAATTTCTGAATTTTGGCACAAAATATGAATTTCTGCCTTTTTTTTTCAAAATAAGGAAAATTTCTGCCTTTTTTCCCTGAAATAAGTGAAATTTCTGCAATTTTGCCCGAAAATAAATGAAATTTCTGCAATTTTGCCCCAAAATAAAAGAAATTTCTGGAATTTTGCCCCAAAATAAGTGGAATTTCTGAGTTTGGCCCCAAAATAAAGAGAATTTCTGACTTTTTGCGCCACAATTAGTAAAATTTCTGCAATTTTGCCCTAAAATAAGGGAAATTTCTGCAATTTTTCCCCATAATAAGGTAAATTTCTGCAACTTTGCCCCAAAATAAGAGGAATTTCTGTTTTTTGCCCCACAATTAGGAAAATTTCTGTTTTTTGATCCACAATTAGGGAAATTTCTGCAATTTTGCCCTAAATAAGGGGCATTTCTGCCTTTTGCCCAAAATATGGGGAATTTCTGCCTTTTTGTCCGAAAATAAGAAGAATGCCTACCTTTTTGCCATAAAAAAGGGAAATTTCTTCATTTTTGCTCCAAAATAAGGGGAACTTTTGCCTTTTTGCCTCTAAATAAGTGGAATTTCTGTCTTTTTCCCCCAAAACAAAGGGAATTTCTGTATTTTTGTCCCAAAATAAGAAAAATTTCTGACTTTTTACCCTGAATTAAGTGAAATTTCTGCAAATTGCCCCAAAATAAGGGAAATTTCTGCATTTTTGCCCCCAAATAAGGGGAATTTCAGCCTTTTTACTTCAAAATAAAAGAAATTTCTGCATTTTTGCAACAAAATATTAGGAATTTCTGCATTTTTGCCACAAAATATTAGGAATTTCTGCCTTTTTGTCCGAAAATAAGAAGACTGCCTACCTTTTTGCCATAAAGAAGGGAAATTTCTTCATTTTTGCTCCAAAATAAGGGGAATTTCTGCTTTTTTGCCTCTAAATAAGTGGAATTTCTGTCTTTTTCCCCCAAAACAAAGGGAATTTCTGGTTTTTGCCCCAAAATAAAGAAAATTTCTGACTTAGTACCCTGAAATAATTGAAATTTCTGCAATTTTGCTCCAAAATAAGGGAAATTTCTGCCTTTTTGCCCCCAAATAAGGGGAATTTTAGCCTTTTTACCTCAAAATTAGTGAAATTTCTGCATTTTTGCCACAAAATATTAAGAATTTCTGCCTTTTTGCCCCAAAATAAGAAAAATTTCTGCCTATTTTCCTTGAAATAAGTGAAATTTCTGCAATTTTGCCCCAAAATAAGTGAAATTTCTGCAATTTTGCCCCAAAATAAGGGAAATTTCTGGAATTTTGCCAAAAAATATGTGGAATTTCTGAGTTTTGCCCCAAAATAAAGAGAATTTCTGTCTTTATGCCCCAACATATAGGGAATTTCTGCCTTTTTGCTTCACAATGAAAGGAATTTCTGCAATTTTGCTCCAAAATACGGGGAATTTCTGCCTTTCTGCCCGAAAATAAGAAGAATGCATACCTTTTTGCCATAAAAAAGAGAAATTTCTTAATTTTTGCTCCAAAATAAGGTGAATTTCTGCTTTTTTGCCTCTAAATAAGTGGAATTTCTGTCTTTTTCCCCCAAAAACAAAGGGAATTTCTGTCTTTTTTGACCCAAAATAAGGAAAATTTCTGACTTATTACCGTGAAATAAGTGAATTTTCAGCAATTTTGCCCCAAAATAAAAGAAATTTCTGCCTTTTTGCCCCCAAATAGGGGGAATTTCAGCCTTTTTACCTCAAAATAAGGGGAATTTCTGCATTTTTGCCACAAAATATTAGGAATTTCTGCCTTTTTGCCCCAAAATAAGAAAAATTTCTGCCTATTTTCCCTGAAATAAGTGAAATTTCTGCAATTTTGCAACAAAATAAGTGAAATTTCTTTTTTTTGCCCCTAAATAAGGGGAATTTCAGCCTTTTTACCTCAAAATAAGGGGAATTTCTGCATTTTTGCCCCAAAATATGGGAAATTTCTGCCTTTTTTCCCCAAAATAGGAAAAATTTCTGCAATTTTGTACCAAAATAATACAAATTTCTGCCTTTTTGCCTCCAAATAAGAAAATTTCTGCTTTTTTTCTGAAATAAGTGAAATTTAGGAAATTTTGCCCCAAAATAATTGAAATTTCTGCAATTTTGCCCCAAAATAAGTGAAATTTCTGGAATTTTGCCCCAAAATAAATGGAATTTCTGAGTTTTGCCCCCAAAAAAGGAGAATTTCTGTTATTTTGCTCCAACAGATAGGGAATTTCTGCCTTTTTGCCCCACAATTAGGTGAATTTCTGAAATTTTGATCCAAAATAAGGGGAATTTCTGCTTTTTTGCCTCTAAATAAGTGGAATTTCTGCCTTTCTCTCCCCAAACAAAGGGAATTTCTGTCTTTTTTGCCCCAAAATAAAGAAAATTTCTGACTTATTACCCTGAAATAAGTGAAATTTCTGCAATTTGGCCCAAAATAAAGGAAATTTCTGCATTTTTGCCCCACAATTTGTGAAATTTCTGCAATTTTGCCCTAAAATAAGGGAAATTTCTGCAATTTTTCTTCATAATAAGGGAAATTTCTGCAACTTTGCCCTAAAATAAGGGGAATTTCTGTTTTTTGCCCCACAATTAGGGAAATTTCTGCAATTTTGCCCTAAATAAGAGGAATTTCTGCCTTTTGCCCCAAAATATGGGGAATTTCTGCCTTTTTGTCTGAAAATAAGAAGAAAGCCTACCTTTATGCCATAAAAAAGGGAAATTTCTTCATTTTTGCTCCAATATAAGGGGAATTTCTGCTTTTTTGCCTCTAAATAAGTGTAATTTCTGTCTTTTTCCCCCAAAACAAAGGGAATTCCTGTTTTTTGCCCCAAAATAAGGAAAATTTCTGACTTATTACCCTGAAATAAGTGAAATTTCTGCAATTTTGCTCCAAAATAAGGAAAATTTCTGCCTTTTTGCTCCCAAATAAGGGGAATTTCAGCCTTTTTACCTCAAAATAAGGGAAATTTCTGCATTTTTGCCACAAAATATTAGGAATTTCTGCCTTTTTGCCCTAAAATAAGTCAAATTTCTGCCTTTTTTCCCTGAAATGAGTGAAATTTCTGCAATTTTGCCCCAAAATAAGTGAAATTTCTTGCTTTTTGCCCCCAAATAAGGGGAATTTCAGCATTTTTACCTCAAAATAAGGGGAATTTCTGCATTTTTGACCCAAAATATGAGAAATTTCTGCCTTTTTTCCTCAAAATAAGAAAAATTTGTGCAATTTTGTACCAAAATAATACAAATTTCTGCCTTTTTGCACGCAAATAAGAAAATTTCTGCTTTTGTTCTGAAATAAGTGAAATTTCTGCAATTTTGCCCCAAAATAATTGAAATTTCTGCAATTTTGCCCCAAAATAAGTGAAATTTCTGGAATTTTGACCCCAAATAAGTGGAATTTCTGAGTTTTGCCCCCAAAATAAGGAGAATTTCTGTTATTTTGTCTCAACATATAGGGAATTTCTGCCTTTTTGCCCCACAATTAGGGGAATTTCTGAAATTTTGCTCCAAAATAAGGGGAATTTCTACTTTTGCATCTAAATAAGTGGAATTTCTACCTTTTTCTCCCAAAACAAAGGGAATTTCTGTCTTTTTTGCCCCAAAATAAGGAAAATTTCTGACTTATTACCCTGAAATAAGTGAAATTTCTGCAATTTTGCCCCAAAATAAAGGAAATTTCTGCCTTTTTGCCCCCAAATAAAGGGAATTTCAGCCTTTTTACCTCAAAATATGGGGAATTTCTGAATTTTGGCACAAAATATTATGAATTTCTTTCTTTTTGCCCCAAAATAAGGAAAATTTCTGCCTTTTTTCCCTGAAATAAGTGAAATTTCTGCAATTTTGCCCCAAAATATAAGAAATTTCTGGAATTTTGCCCCAAAATAAGTGGAATTTCTCATTTTTGCCCCAAAATAAAGAGAATTTCTGCCTTTTTGCTCCACATTTATTAAAATTTCTGCAATTTTGCCCTAAAATAAGAAATTTCTGCAATTTTTCTCCATAATAAGTGAAATTTCTGCAACTTTGCCCCAAAATAAGGGGAATTTCTGTTTTTTGCCCCACAATTAGGAAAATTTCTGGTTTTTGCCCCACAATTAGGGAAATTTCTGCAATATTGCCCTAAATAAGGGGAATTTCTGCCTTTTGCCCCAAAATATGGGGAATTTCTGCCTTTTTGTCCGAAAATAAGAAGAATGCCTACCTTTTTGCCATAAAAAAGGGAAATTTCTTCATTTTTGCTCCAAAATAAGGGGAATTTCTGCTTTTTTGCCTCTAAATAAGTGGAATTTCTGTCTTTTTCCCCCAAAACAAAGGGAATTTCTGTCTTTTTTGCTTCAAATTAAGGAAAATTTCTGACTTATTACCCTGAAATAAGTGAAATTTCTGCAATTTTGCCCCAAAAATAAGGGAAATTTCTGCCATTTTTGAACCTAAATAAGGGAAATTTCAGCCTTTTTACCTCAAAATAAAAGAAATTTCTGCATTTTTGCAACAAAATATTAGGAATTTCTGCATTTTTGCCACAAAATATTAGGAATTGCTGCCTTTTTGTCCGAAAATAAGAAGAATGCCTACCTTTTTGCCATAAAGAAGGGAAATTTCCTCATTTTTGCTCCAAAATAAAGGGAATTTCTGCTTTTTTGCCTCTAAATAAGTGTAATTTCTGTCTTTTTCTCCCAAAACAAAGGGAATTCCTGTTTTTTGCCCCAAAATAAGGAAAATTTCTGACTTATTACCCTGAAATAAGTGAAATTTCTGCAATTTTGCTCCAAAATAAGGAAAATTTCTGCCTTTTTGCCCCCAAATAAGGGGAATTTCAGCCTTTTTACCTCAAAATAAGGGAAATTTCTGCATTTTTGCCACAAAATATTAGGAATTTCTGCCTTTTTGCCCCAAAAGAAGAAAAATTTCTGCCTATTTTCCCTGAAATAAGTGAAATTTCTGCAATTTTGCCCCAAAATAAGTGAAATTTCTGCAATTTTGCCCCAAAATAAGGGAAATTTCTGGAATTTTGCCCAAAAATAAGTGGAATTTCTGAGTTTTGCCCCAAAATAAAGAGAATTTCTGTCTTTATGCCCCAACATTTAGGGAATTTCTGCCTTTTTGTTTCACAATTAGGGGAATTTCTGCAATTTTGCTCCAAAATACGGGGAATTTATGCCTTTTTGCCCGAAAATAAGAAGAATGCATACCTTTTTGCCATAAAAAAGCGAAATTTCTTCATTTTTGCTCCAAAATAAGGGGAATTTCAGCCTTTTTACCTCTAAATAAGTGGAATTTCTGTCTTTTTCCCCCAATTAAAGAGAATTTCTGTCTTTCTTGCCCCAAAATAAGGAAAATTTCTGACTTATTTCCTTGAAATAGGTGAAATTTCTGCAATTTTGCCCCAAAATAAGGGAAATTTCTGCCTTTTTGCCCCCAAATAAAGGGAATTTCAGCTTTTTACCTCAAAAAAAGGGGAATTTCTGAATTTTGGCACAAAATATGAATTTCTGCCTTTTTTTTTCAAAATAAGGAAAATTTCTGCCTTTTTTCCCTGAAATAAGTGAAATTTCTGCAATTTTGCCCGAAAATAAATGAAATTTCTGCAATTTTGCCCCAAAATAAAAGAAATTTCTGGAATTTTGCCCCAAAATAAGTGGAATTTCTGAGTTTGGCCCCAAAATAAAGAGAATTTCTGACTTTTTGCGCCACAATTAGTAAAATTTCTGCAATTTTGCCCTAAAATAAGGGAAATTTCTGCAATTTTTCCCCATAATAAGGTAAATTTCTGCAACTTTGCCCCAAAATAAGAGGAATTTCTGTTTTTTTGCCCCACAATTAGGAAAATTTCTGTTTTTTGATCCACAATTAGGGAAATTTCTGCAATTTTGCCCTAAATAAGGGGCATTTCTGCCTTTTGCCCAAAATATGGGGAATTTCTGCCTTTTTGTCCGAAAATAAGAAGAATGCCTACCTTTTTGCCATAAAAAAGGGAAATTTCTTCATTTTTGCTCCAAAATAAGGGGAACTTTTGCCTTTTTGCCTCTAAATAAGTGGAATTTCTGTCTTTTTCCCCCAAAACAAAGGGAATTTCTGTATTTTTGCCCCAAAATAAGAAAAATTTCTGACTTTTTACCCTGAATTAAGTGAAATTTCTGCAAATTGCCCCAAAATAAGGGAAATTTCTGCATTTTTGCCCCCAAATAAGGGGAATTTCAGCCTTTTTACTTCAAAATAAAAGAAATTTCTGCATTTTTGCAACAAAATATTAGGAATTTCTGCATTTTTGCCACAAAATATTAGGAATTTCTGCCTTTTTGTCCGAAAATAAGAAGACTGCCTACCTTTTTGCCATAAAGAAGGGAAATTTCTTCATTTTTGCTCCAAAATAAGGGGAATTTCTGCTTTTTTGCCTCTAAATAAGTGGAATTTCTGTCTTTTTCCCCCAAAACAAAGGGAATTTCTGGTTTTTGCCCCAAAATAAAGAAAATTTCTGACTTAGTACCCTGAAATAATTGAAATTTCTGCAATTTTGCTCCAAAATAAGGGAAATTTCTGCCTTTTTGCCCCCAAATAAGGGGAATTTTAGCCTTTTTACCTCAAAATTAGTGAAATTTCTGCATTCTTGCCACAAAATATTAAGAATTTCTGCCTTTTTGCCCCAAAATAAGAAAAATTTCTGCCTATTTTCCTTGAAATAAGTGAAATTTCTGCAATTTTGCCCCAAAATAAGTGAAATTTCTGCAATTTTGCCCCAAAATAAGGGAAATTTCTGGAATTTTGCCAAAAAATAAGTGGAATTTCTGAGTTTTGCCCCAAAATAAAGAGAATTTCTGTCTTTATGCCCCAACATATAGGGAATTTCTGCCTTTTTGCTTCACAATGAAAGGAATTTCTGCAATTTTGCTCCAAAATACGGGGAATTTCTGCCTTTCTGCCCGAAAATAAGAAGAATGCATACCTTTTTGCCATAAAAAAGAGAAATTTCTTAATTTTTGCTCCAAAATAAGGTGAATTTCTGCTTTTTTGCCTCTAAATAAGTGGAATTTCTGTCTTTTTCCCCCAAAAACAAAGGGAATTTCTGTCTTTTTTGACCCAAAATAAGGAAAATTTCTGACTTATTACCGTGAAATAAGTGAATTTTCAGCAATTTTGCCCCAAAATAAAAGAAATTTCTGCCTTTTTGCCCCCAAATAGGGGGAATTTCAGCCTTTTTACCTCAAAATAAGGGGAATTTCTGCATTTTTGCCACAAAATATTAGGAATTTCTGCCCTTTTGCCCCAAAATAAGAAAAATTTCTGCCTATTTTCCCTGAAATAAGTGAAATTTCTGCAATTTTGCAACAAAATAAGTGAAATTTCTTTTTTTTGCCCCTAAATAAGGGGAATTTCAGCCTTTTTACCTCAAAATAAGGGGAATTTCTGCATTTTTGCCCCAAAATATGGGAAATTTCTGCCTTTTTTCCCCAAAATAGGAAAAAATTCTGCAATTTTGTACCAAAATAATACAAATTTCTGCCTTTTTGCCTCCAAATAAGAAAATTTCTGCTTTTTTTCTGAAATAAGTGAAATTTAGGAAATTTTGCCCCAAAATAATTGAAATTTCTGCAATTTTGCCCCAAAATAAGTGAAATTTCTGGAATTTTGCCCCAAAATAAATGGAATTTCTGAGTTTTGCCCCCAAAAAAGGAGAATTTCTGTTATTTTGCTCCAACAGATAGGGAATTTCTGCCTTTTTGCCCCACAATTAGGTGAATTTCTGAAATTTTGATCCAAAATAAGGGGAATTTCTGCTTTTTTGCCTCTAAATAAGTGGAATTTCTGCCTTTCTCTCCCCAAACAAAGGGAATTTCTGTCTTTTTTGCCCCAAAATAAAGAAAATTTCTGACTTATTACCCTGAAATAAGTGAAATTTCTGCAATTTGGCCCAAAATAAAGGAAATTTCTGCATTTTTGCCCCACAATTTGTGAAATTTCTGCAATTTTGCCCTAAAATAGGGGAAATTTCTGCAATTTTTCTTCATAATAAGGGAAATTTCTGCAACTTTGCCCTAAAATAAGGGGAATTTCTGTTTTTTGCCCCACAATTAGGGAAATTTCTGCAATTTTGCCCTAAATAAGAGGAATTTCTGCCTTTTGCCCCAAAATATGGGGAATTTCTGCCTTTTTGTCTGAAAATAAGAAGAAAGCCTACCTTTATGCCATAAAAAAGGGAAATTTCTTCATTTTTGCTCCAATATAAGGGGAATTTCTGCTTTTTTGCCTCTAAATAAGTGTAATTTCTGTCTTTTTCCCCCAAAACAAAGGGAATTCCTGTTTTTTGCCCCAAAATAAGGAAAATTTCTGACTTATTACCCTGAAATAAGTGAAATTTCTGCAATTTTGCTCCAAAATAAGGAAAATTTCTGCCTTTTTGCTCCCAAATAAGGGGAATTTCAGCCTTTTTACCTCAAAATAAGGGAAATTTCTGCATTTTTGCCACAAAATATTAGGAATTTCTGCCTTTTTGCCCTAAAATAAGTCAAATTTCTGCCTTTTTTCCCTGAAATGAGTGAAATTTCTGCAATTTTGCCCCAAAATAAGTGAAATTTCTTGCTTTTTGCCCCCAAATAAGGGGAATTTCAGCATTTTTACCTCAAAATAAGGGGAATTTCTGCATTTTTGACCCAAAATATGAGAAATTTCTGCCTTTTTTCCTCAAAATAAGAAAAATTTGTGCAATTTTGTACCAAAATAATACAAATTTCTGCCTTTTTGCACGCAAATAAGAAAATTTCTGCTTTTGTTCTGAAATAAGTGAAATTTCTGCAATTTTGCCCCAAAATAATTGAAATTTCTGCAATTTTGCCCCAAAATAAGTGAAATTTCTGGAATTTTGACCCAAAATAAGTGGAATTTCTGAGTTTTGCCCCCAAAATAAGGAGAATTTCTGTTATTTTGTCTCAACATATAGGGAATTTCTGCCTTTTTGCCCCACAATTAGGGGAATTTCTGAAATTTTGCTCCAAAATAAGGGGAATTTCTACTTTTGCATCTAAATAAGTGGAATTTCTACCTTTTTCTCCCAAAACAAAGGGAATTTCTGTCTTTTTTGCCCCAAAATAAGGAAAATTTCTGACTTATTACCCTGAAATAAGTGAAATTTCTGCAATTTTGCCCCAAAATAAAGGAAATTTCTGCCTTTTTGCCCCCAAATAAAGGGAATTTCAGCCTTTTTACCTCAAAATATGGGGAATTTCTGAATTTTGGCACAAAATATTATGAATTTCTTTCTTTTTGCCCCAAAATAAGGAAAATTTCTGCCTTTTTTCCCTGAAATAAGTGAAATTTCTGCAATTTTGCCCCAAAATATAAGAAATTTCTTGAATTTTGCCCCAAAATAAGTGGAATTTCTCATTTTTGCCCCAAAATAAAGAGAATTTCTGCCTTTTTGCTCCACATTTATTAAAATTTCTGCAATTTTGCCCTAAAATAAGAAATTTCTGCAATTTTTCTCCATAATAAGTGAAATTTCTGCAACTTTGCCCCAAAATAAGGGGAATTTCTGTTTTTTGCCCCACAATTAGGAAAATTTCTGGTTTTTGCCCCACAATTAGGGAAATTTCTGCAATATTGCCCTAAATAAGGGGAATTTCTGCCTTTTGCCCCAAAATATGGGGAATTTCTGCCTTTTTGTCCGAAAATAAGAAGAATGCCTACCTTTTTGCCATAAAAAAGGGAAATTTCTTCATTTTTGCTCCAAAATAAGGGGAATTTCTGCTTTTTTGCCTCTAAATAAGTGGAATTTCTGTCTTTTTCCCCCAAAACAAAGGGAATTTCTGTCTTTTTTGCTTCAAATTAAGGAAAATTTCTGACTTATTACCCTGAAATAAGTGAAATTTCTGCAATTTTGCCCCAAAAATAAGGGAAATTTCTGCCATTTTTGAACCTAAATAAGGGAAATTTCAGCCTTTTTACCTCAAAATAAAAGAAATTTCTGCATTTTTGCAACAAAATATTAGGAATTTCTGCATTTTTGCCACAAAATATTAGGAATTGCTGCCTTTTTGTCCGAAAATAAGAAGAATGCCTACCTTTTTGCCATAAAGAAGGGAAATTTCCTCATTTTTGCTCCAAAATAAAGGGAATTTCTGCTTTTTTGCCTCTAAATAAGTGTAATTTCTGTCTTTTTCTCCCAAAACAAAGGGAATTCCTGTTTTTTGCCCCAAAATAAGGAAAATTTCTGACTTATTACCCTGAAATAAGTGAAATTTCTGCAATTTTGCTCCAAAATAAGGAAAATTTCTGCCTTTTTGCCCCCAAATAAGGGGAATTTCAGCCTTTTTACCTCAAAATAAGGGAAATTTCTGCATTTTTGCCACAAAATATTAGGAATTTCTGCCTTTTTGCCCCAAAAGAAGAAAAATTTCTGCCTATTTTCCCTGAAATAAGTGAAATTTCTGCAATTTTGCCCCAAAATAAGTGAAATTTCTGCAATTTTGCCCCAAAATAAGGGAAATTTCTGGAATTTTGCCAAAAAATAAGTGGAATTTCTGAGTTTTGCCCCAAAATAAAGAGAATTTCTGTCTTTATGCCCCAACATATAGGGAATTTCTGCCTTTTTGCTTCACAATGAAAGGAATTTCTGCAATTTTGCTCCAAAATACGGGGAATTTCTGCCTTTCTGCCCGAAAATAAGAAGAATGCATACCTTTTTGCCATAAAAAAGAGAAATTTCTTAATTTTTGCTCCAAAATAAGGTGAATTTCTGCTTTTTTGCCTCTAAATAAGTGGAATTTCTGTCTTTTTCCCCCAAAAACAAAGGGAATTTCTGTCTTTTTTGACCCAAAATAAGGAAAATTTCTGACTTATTACCGTGAAATAAGTGAATTTTCAGCAATTTTGCCCCAAAATAAAAGAAATTTCTGCCTTTTTGCCCCCAAATAGGGGGAATTTCAGCCTTTTTACCTCAAAATAAGGGGAATTTCTGCATTTTTGCCACAAAATATTAGGAATTTCTGCCTTTTTGCCCCAAAATAAGAAAAATTTCTGCCTATTTTCCCTGAAATAAGTGAAATTTCTGCAATTTTGCAACAAAATAAGTGAAATTTCTTTTTTTTGCCCCTAAATAAGGGGAATTTCAGCCTTTTTACCTCAAAATAAGGGGAATTTCTGCATTTTTGCCCCAAAATATGGGAAATTTCTGCCTTTTTTCCCCAAAATAGGAAAAATTTCTGCAATTTTGTACCAAAATAATACAAATTTCTGCCTTTTTGCCTCCAAATAAGAAAATTTCTGCTTTTTTTCTGAAATAAGTGAAATTTAGGAAATTTTGCCCCAAAATAATTGAAATTTCTGCAATTTTGCCCCAAAATAAGTGAAATTTCTGGAATTTTGCCCCAAAATAAATGGAATTTCTGAGTTTTGCCCCCAAAAAAGGAGAATTTCTGTTATTTTGCTCCAACAGATAGGGAATTTCTGCCTTTTTGCCCCACAATTAGGTGAATTTCTGAAATTTTGATCCAAAATAAGGGGAATTTCTGCTTTTTTGCCTCTAAATAAGTGGAATTTCTGCCTTTCTCTCCCCAAACAAAGGGAATTTCTGTCTTTTTTGCCCCAAAATAAAGAAAATTTCTGACTTATTACCCTGAAATAAGTGAAATTTCTGCAATTTGGCCCAAAATAAAGGAAATTTCTGCATTTTTGCCCCACAATTTGTGAAATTTCTGCAATTTTGCCCTAAAATAGGGGAAATTTCTGCAATTTTTCTTCATAATAAGGGAAATTTCTGCAACTTTGCCCTAAAATAAGGGGAATTTCTGTTTTTTGCCCCACAATTAGGGAAATTTCTGCAATTTTGCCCTAAATAAGAGGAATTTCTGCCTTTTGCCCCAAAATATGGGGAATTTCTGCCTTTTTGTCTGAAAATAAGAAGAAAGCCTACCTTTATGCCATAAAAAAGGGAAATTTCTTCATTTTTGCTCCAATATAAGGGGAATTTCTGCTTTTTTGCCTCTAAATAAGTGTAATTTCTGTCTTTTTCCCCCAAAACAAAGGGAATTCCTGTTTTTTGCCCCAAAATAAGGAAAATTTCTGACTTATTACCCTGAAATAAGTGAAATTTCTGCAATTTTGCTCCAAAATAAGGAAAATTTCTGCCTTTTTGCTCCCAAATAAGGGGAATTTCAGCCTTTTTACCTCAAAATAAGGGAAATTTCTGCATTTTTGCCACAAAATATTAGGAATTTCTGCCTTTTTGCCCTAAAATAAGTCAAATTTCTGCCTTTTTTCCCTGAAATGAGTGAAATTTCTGCAATTTTGCCCCTAAATAAGTGAAATTTCTTGCTTTTTGCCCCCAAATAAGGGGAATTTCAGCATTTTTACCTCAAAATAAGGGGAATTTCTGCATTTTTGACCCAAAATATGAGAAATTTCTGCCTTTTTTCCTCAAAATAAGAAAAATTTGTGCAATTTTGTACCAAAATAATACAAATTTCTGCCTTTTTGCACGCAAATAAGAAAATTTCTGCTTTTGTTCTGAAATAAGTGAAATTTCTGCAATTTTGCCCCAAAATAATTGAAATTTCTGCAATTTTGCCCCAAAATAAGTGAAATTTCTGGAATTTTGCCCCAAAATAAATGGAATTTCTGAGTTTTGCCCCCAAAAAAGGAGAATTTCTGTTATTTTGCTCCAACAGATAGGGAATTTCTGCCTTTTTGCCCCACAATTAGGTGAATTTCTGAAATTTTGATCCAAAATAAGGGGAATTTCTGCTTTTTTGCCTCTAAATAAGTGGAATTTCTGCCTTTCTCTCCCCAAACAAAGGGAATTTCTGTCTTTTTTGCCCCAAAATAAAGAAAATTTCTGACTTATTACCCTGAAATAAGTGAAATTTCTGCAATTTGGCCCAAAATAAAGGAAATTTCTGCATTTTTGCCCCACAATTTGTGAAATTTCTGCAATTTTGCCCTAAAATAGGGGAAATTTCTGCAATTTTTCTTCATAATAAGGGAAATTTCTGCAACTTTGCCCTAAAATAAGGGGAATTTCTGTTTTTTGCCCCACAATTAGGGAAATTTCTGCAATTTTGCCCTAAATAAGAGGAATTTCTGCCTTTTGCCCCAAAATATGGGGAATTTCTGCCTTTTTGTCTGAAAATAAGAAGAAAGCCTACCTTTATGCCATAAAAAAGGGAAATTTCTTCATTTTTGCTCCAATATAAGGGGAATTTCTGCTTTTTTGCCTCTAAATAAGTGTAATTTCTGTCTTTTTCCCCCAAAACAAAGGGAATTCCTGTTTTTTGCCCCAAAATAAGGAAAATTTCTGACTTATTACCCTGAAATAAGTGAAATTTCTGCAATTTTGCTCCAAAATAAGGAAAATTTCTGCCTTTTTGCTCCCAAATAAGGGGAATTTCAGCCTTTTTACCTCAAAATAAGGGAAATTTCTGCATTTTTGCCACAAAATATTAGGAATTTCTGCCTTTTTGCCCTAAAATAAGTCAAATTTCTGCCTTTTTTCCCTGAAATGAGTGAAATTTCTGCAATTTTGCCCCTAAATAAGTGAAATTTCTTGCTTTTTGCCCCCAAATAAGGGGAATTTCAGCATTTTTACCTCAAAATAAGGGGAATTTCTGCATTTTTGCCCCAAAATATGGGAAATTTCTGCCTTTTTTCCTCAAAATAAGAAAAATTTGTGCAATTTTGTACCAAAATAATACAAATTTCTGCCTTTTTGCACGCAAATAAGAAAATTTCTGCTTTTGTTCTGAAATAAGTGAAATTTCTGCAATTTTGCCCCAAAATAATTGAAATTTCTGCAATTTTGCCCCAAAATAAGTGAAATTTCTGGAATTTTGACCCAAAATAAGTGGAATTTCTGAGTTTTGCCCCCAAAATAAGGAGAATTTCTGTTATTTTGTCTCAACATATAGGGAATTTCTGCCTTTTTGCCCCACAATTAGGGGAATTTCTGAAATTTTGCTCCAAAATAAGGGGAATTTCTACTTTTGCATCTAAATAAGTGGAATTTCTGCCTTTTTCTCCCAAAACAAAGGGAATTTCTGTCTTTTTTGCCCCAAAATAAGGAAAATTTCTGACTTATTACCCTGAAATAAGTGAAATTTCTGCAATTTTGCCCCAAAATAAAGGAAATTTCTGCCTTTTTGCCCCCAAATAAAGGGAATTTCAGCCTTTTTACCTCAAAATATGGGGAATTTCTGAATTTTGGCACAAAATATTATGAATTTCTTTCTTTTTGCCCCAAAATAAGGAAAATTTCTGCCTTTTTTCCCTGAAATAAGTGAAATTTCTGCAATTTTGCCCCAAAATATAAGAAATTTCTGGAATTTTGCCCCAAAATAAGTGGAATTTCTCATTTTTGCCCCAAAATAAAGAGAATTTCTGCCTTTTTGCTCCACATTTAATAAAATTTCTGCAATTTTGCCCTAAAATAAGAAATTTCTGCAATTTTTCTCCATAATAAGTGAAATTTCTGCAACTTTGCCCCAAAATAAGGGGAATTTCTGTTTTTTGCCCCACAATTAGGAAAATTTCTGGTTTTTGCCCCACAATTAGGGAAATTTCTGCAATATTGCCCTAAATAAGGGGAATTTCTGCCTTTTGCCCCAAAATATGGGGAATTTCTGCCTTTTTGTCCGAAAATAAGAAGAATGCCTACCTTTTTGCCATAAAAAAGGGAAATTTCTTCATTTTTGCTCCAAAATAAGGGGAATTTCTGCTTTTTTGCCTCTAAATAAGTGGAATTTCTGTCTTTTTCCCCCAAAACAAAGGGAATTTCTGTCTTTTTTGCTTCAAATTAAGGAAAATTTCTGACTTATTACCCTGAAATAAGTGAAATTTCTGCAATTTTGCCCCAAAAATAAGGGAAATTTCTGCCATTTTTGAACCTAAATAAGGGAAATTTCAGCCTTTTTACCTCAAAATAAAAGAAATTTCTGCATTTTTGCAACAAAATATTAGGAATTTCTGCATTTTTGCCACAAAATATTAGGAATTTCTGCCTTTTTGTCCGAAAATAAGAAGACTGCCTACCTTTTTGCCATAAAGAAGGGAAATTTCTTCATTTTTGCTCCAAAATAAGGGGAATTTCTGCTTTTTTGCCTCTAAATAAGTGGAATTTCTGTCTTTTTCCCCCAAAACAAAGGGAATTTCTGGTTTTTGCCCCAAAATAAAGAAAATTTCTGACTTAGTACCCTGAAATAATTGAAATTTCTGCAATTTTGCTCCAAAATAAGGGAAATTTCTGCCTTTTTGCCCCCAAATAAGGGGAATTTTAGCCTTTTTACCTCAAAATTAGTGAAATTTCTGCATTTTTGCCACAAAATATTAAGAATTTCTGCCTTTTTGCCCCAAAATAAGAAAAATTTCTGCCTATTTTCCTTGAAATAAGTGAAATTTCTGCAATTTTGCCCCAAAATAAGTGAAATTTCTGCAATTTTGCCCCAAAATAAGGGAAATTTCTGGAATTTTGCCCAAAAATAAGTGGAATTTCTGAGTTTTGCCCCAAAATAAAGAGAATTTCTGTCTTTATGCCCCAACATATAGGGAATTTCTGCCTTTTTGCTTCACAATGAAAGGAATTTCTGCAATTTTGCTCCAAAATACGGGGAATTTCTGCCTTTCTGCCTGAAAATAAGAAGAATGCATACCTTTTTGCCATAAAAAAGAGAAATTTCTTAATTTTTGCTCCAAAATAAGGTGAATTTCTGCTTTTTTGCCTCTAAATAAGTGGAATTTCTGTCTTTTTCCCCCCAAAACAAAGGGAATTTCTGTCTTTTTTGACCCAAAATAAGGAAAATTTCTGACTTATTACCGTGAAATAAGTGAATTTTCAGCAATTTTGCCCCAAAATAAAAGAAATTTCTGCCTTTTTGCCCCCAAATAGGGGGAATTTCAGCCTTTTTACCTCAAAATAAGGGGAATTTCTGCATTTTTGCCACAAAATATTAGGAATTTCTGCCTTTTTGCCCCAAAATAAGAAAAATTTCTGCCTATTTTCCCTGAAATAAGTGAAATTTCTGCAATTTTGCAACAAAATAAGGGAAATTTCTTTTTTTTTGCCCCTAAATAAGGGGAATTTCAGCCTTTTTACCTCAAAATAAGGGGAATTTCTGCATTTTTGCCCCAAAATATGGGAAATTTCTGCCTTTTTTCCCCAAAATAGGAAAAATTTCTGCAATTTTGTACCAAAATAATACAAATTTCTGCCTTTTTGCCTCCAAATAAGAAAATTTCTGCTTTTTTTCTGAAATAAGTGAAATTTAGGAAATTTTGCCCCAAAATAATTGAAATTTCTGCAATTTTGCCCCAAAATAAGTGAAATTTCTGGAATTTTGCCCCAAAATAAATGGAATTTCTGAGTTTTGCCCCCAAAAAAGGAGAATTTCTGTTATTTTGCTCCAACAGATAGGGAATTTCTGCCTTTTTGCCCCACAATTAGGTGAATTTCTGAAATTTTGATCCAAAATAAGGGGAATTTCTGCTTTTTTGCCTCTAAATAAGTGGAATTTCTGCCTTTCTCTCCCCAAACAAAGGGAATTTCTGTCTTTTTTGCCCCAAAATAAAGAAAATTTCTGACTTATTACCCTGAAATAAGTGAAATTTCTGCAATTTGGCCCAAAATAAAGGAAATTTCTGCATTTTTGCCCCACAATTTGTGAAATTTCTGCAATTTTGCCCTAAAATAGGGGAAATTTCTGCAATTTTTCTTCATAATAAGGGAAATTTCTGCAACTTTGCCCTAAAATAAGGGGAATTTCTGTTTTTTGCCCCACAATTAGGGAAATTTCTGCAATTTTGCCCTAAATAAGAGGAATTTCTGCCTTTTGCCCCAAAATATGGGGAATTTCTGCCTTTTTGTCTGAAAATAAGAAGAAAGCCTACCTTTATGCCATAAAAAAGGGAAATTTCTTCATTTTTGCTCCAATATAAGGGGAATTTCTGCTTTTTTGCCTCTAAATAAGTGTAATTTCTGTCTTTTTCCCCCAAAACAAAGGGAATTCCTGTTTTTTGCCCCAAAATAAGGAAAATTTCTGACTTATTACCCTGAAATAAGTGAAATTTCTGCAATTTTGCTCCAAAATAAGGAAAATTTCTGCCTTTTTGCTCCCAAATAAGGGGAATTTCAGCCTTTTTACCTCAAAATAAGGGAAATTTCTGCATTTTTGCCACAAAATATTAGGAATTTCTGCCTTTTTGCCCTAAAATAAGTCAAATTTCTGCCTTTTTTCCCTGAAATGAGTGAAATTTCTGCAATTTTGCCCCTAAATAAGTGAAATTTCTTGCTTTTTGCCCCCAAATAAGGGGAATTTCAGCATTTTTACCTCAAAATAAGGGGAATTTCTGCATTTTTGCCCCAAAATATGGGAAATTTCTGCCTTTTTTCCTCAAAATAAGAAAAATTTGTGCAATTTTGTACCAAAATAATACAAATTTCTGCCTTTTTGCACGCAAATAAGAAAATTTCTGCTTTTGTTCTGAAATAAGTGAAATTTCTGCAATTTTGCCCCAAAATAATTGAAATTTCTGCAATTTTGCCCCAAAATAAGTGAAATTTCTGGAATTTTGACACAAAATAAGTGGAATTTCTGAGTTTTGCCCCCAAAATAAGGAGAATTTCTGTTATTTTGTCTCAACATATAGGGAATTTCTGCCTTTTTGCCCCACAATTAGGGGAATTTCTGAAATTTTGCTCCAAAATAAGGGGAATTTCTACTTTTGCATCTAAATAAGTGGAATTTCTGCCTTTTTCTCCCAAAACAAAGGGAATTTCTGTCTTTTTTGCCCCAAAATAAGGAAAATTTCTGACTTATTACCCTGAAATAAGTGAAATTTCTGCAATTTTGCCCCAAAATAAAGGAAATTTCTGCCTTTTTGCCCCCAAATAAAGGGAATTTCAGCCTTTTTACCTCAAAATATGGGGAATTTCTGAATTTTGGCACAAAATATTATGAATTTCTTTCTTTTTGCCCCAAAATAAGGAAAATTTCTGCCTTTTTTCCCTGAAATAAGTGAAATTTCTGCAATTTTGCCCCAAAATATAAGAAATTTCTGGAATTTTGCCCCAAAATAAGTGGAATTTCTCATTTTTGCCCCAAAATAAAGAGAATTTCTGCCTTTTTGCTCCACATTTAATAAAATTTCTGCAATTTTGCCCTAAAATAAGAAATTTCTGCAATTTTTCTCCATAATAAGTGAAATTTCTGCAACTTTGCCCCAAAATAAGGGGAATTTCTGTTTTTTGCCCCACAATTAGGAAAATTTCTGGTTTTTGCCCCACAATTAGGGAAATTTCTGCAATATTGCCCTAAATAAGGGGAATTTCTGCCTTTTGCCCCAAAATATGGGGAATTTCTGCCTTTTTGTCCGAAAATAAGAAGAATGCCTACCTTTTTGCCATAAAAAAGGGAAATTTCTTCATTTTTGCTCCAAAATAAGGGGAATTTCTGCTTTTTTGCCTCTAAATAAGTGGAATTTCTGTCTTTTTCCCCCAAAACAAAGGGAATTTCTGTCTTTTTTGCTTCAAATTAAGGAAAATTTCTGACTTATTACCCTGAAATAAGTGAAATTTCTGCAATTTTGCCCCAAAAATAAGGGAAATTTCTGCCATTTTTGAACCTAAATAAGGGAAATTTCAGCCTTTTTACCTCAAAATAAAAGAAATTTCTGCATTTTTGCAACAAAATATTAGGAATTTCTGCATTTTTGCCACAAAATATTAGGAATTGCTGCCTTTTTGTCCGAAAATAAGAAGAATGCCTACCTTTTTGCCATAAAGAAGGGAAATTTCCTCATTTTTGCTCCAAAATAAAGGGAATTTCTGCTTTTTTGCCTCTAAATAAGTGTAATTTCTGTCTTTTTCTCCCAAAACAAAGGGAATTCCTGTTTTTTGCCCCAAAATAAGGAAAATTTCTGACTTATTACCCTGAAATAAGTGAAATTTCTGCAATTTTGCTCCAAAATAAGGAAAATTTCTGCCTTTTTGCCCCCAAATAAGGGGAATTTCAGCCTTTTTACCTCAAAATAAGGGAAATTTCTGCATTTTTGCCACAAAATATTAGGAATTTCTGCCTTTTTGCCCCAAAAGAAGAAAAATTTCTGCCTATTTTCCCTGAAATAAGTGAAATTTCTGCAATTTTGCCCCAAAATAAGTGAAATTTCTGCAATTTTGCCCCAAAATAAGGGAAATTTCTGGAATTTTGCCAAAAAATAAGTGGAATTTCTGAGTTTTGCCCCAAAATAAAGAGAATTTCTGTCTTTATGCCCCAACATATAGGGAATTTCTGCCTTTTTGCTTCACAATGAAAGGAATTTCTGCAATTTTGCTCCAAAATACGGGGAATTTCTGCCTTTCTGCCCGAAAATAAGAAGAATGCATACCTTTTTGCCATAAAAAAGAGAAATTTCTTAATTTTTGCTCCAAAATAAGGTGAATTTCTGCTTTTTTGCCTCTAAATAAGTGGAATTTCTGTCTTTTTCCCCCAAAAACAAAGGGAATTTCTGTCTTTTTTGACCCAAAATAAGGAAAATTTCTGACTTATTACCGTGAAATAAGTGAATTTTCAGCAATTTTGCCCCAAAATAAAAGAAATTTCTGCCTTTTTGCCCCCAAATAGGGGGAATTTCAGCCTTTTTACCTCAAAATAAGGGGAATTTCTGCATTTTTGCCACAAAATATTAGGAATTTCTGCCTTTTTGCCCCAAAATAAGAAAAATTTCTGCCTATTTTCCCTGAAATAAGTGAAATTTCTGCAATTTTGCAACAAAATAAGTGAAATTTCTTTTTTTTGCCCCTAAATAAGGGGAATTTCAGCCTTTTTACCTCAAAATAAGGGGAATTTCTGCATTTTTGCCCCAAAATATGGGAAATTTCTGCCTTTTTTCCCCAAAATAGGAAAAATTTCTGCAATTTTGTACCAAAATAATACAAATTTCTGCCTTTTTGCCTCCAAATAAGAAAATTTCTGCTTTTTTTCTGAAATAAGTGAAATTTAGGAAATTTTGCCCCAAAATAATTGAAATTTCTGCAATTTTGCCCCAAAATAAGTGAAATTTCTGGAATTTTGCCCCAAAATAAATGGAATTTCTGAGTTTTGCCCCCAAAAAAGGAGAATTTCTGTTATTTTGCTCCAACAGATAGGGAATTTCTGCCTTTTTGCCCCACAATTAGGTGAATTTCTGAAATTTTGATCCAAAATAAGGGGAATTTCTGCTTTTTTGCCTCTAAATAAGTGGAATTTCTGCCTTTCTCTCCCCAAACAAAGGGAATTTCTGTCTTTTTTGCCCCAAAATAAAGAAAATTTCTGACTTATTACCCTGAAATAAGTGAAATTTCTGCAATTTGGCCCAAAATAAAGGAAATTTCTGCATTTTTGCCCCACAATTTGTGAAATTTCTGCAATTTTGCCCTAAAATAGGGGAAATTTCTGCAATTTTTCTTCATAATAAGGGAAATTTCTGCAACTTTGCCCTAAAATAAGGGGAATTTCTGTTTTTTGCCCCACAATTAGGGAAATTTCTGCAATTTTGCCCTAAATAAGAGGAATTTCTGCCTTTTGCCCCAAAATATGGGGAATTTCTGCCTTTTTGTCTGAAAATAAGAAGAAAGCCTACCTTTATGCCATAAAAAAGGGAAATTTCTTCATTTTTGCTCCAATATAAGGGGAATTTCTGCTTTTTTGCCTCTAAATAAGTGTAATTTCTGTCTTTTTCCCCCAAAACAAAGGGAATTCCTGTTTTTTGCCCCAAAATAAGGAAAATTTCTGACTTATTACCCTGAAATAAGTGAAATTTCTGCAATTTTGCTCCAAAATAAGGAAAATTTCTGCCTTTTTGCTCCCAAATAAGGGGAATTTCAGCCTTTTTACCTCAAAATAAGGGAAATTTCTGCATTTTTGCCACAAAATATTAGGAATTTCTGCCTTTTTGCCCTAAAATAAGTCAAATTTCTGCCTTTTTTCCCTGAAATGAGTGAAATTTCTGCAATTTTGCCCCAAAATAAGTGAAATTTCTTGCTTTTTGCCCCCAAATAAGGGGAATTTCAGCATTTTTACCTCAAAATAAGGGGAATTTCTGCATTTTTGACCCAAAATATGAGAAATTTCTGCCTTTTTTCCTCAAAATAAGAAAAATTTGTGCAATTTTGTACCAAAATAATACAAATTTCTGCCTTTTTGCACGCAAATAAGAAAATTTCTGCTTTTGTTCTGAAATAAGTGAAATTTCTGCAATTTTGCCCCAAAATAATTGAAATTTCTGCAATTTTGCCCCAAAATAAGTGAAATTTCTGGAATTTTGACCCCAAATAAGTGGAATTTCTGAGTTTTGCCCCCAAAATAAGGAGAATTTCTGTTATTTTGTCTCAACATATAGGGAATTTCTGCCTTTTTGCCCCACAATTAGGGGAATTTCTGAAATTTTGCTCCAAAATAAGGGGAATTTCTACTTTTGCATCTAAATAAGTGGAATTTCTACCTTTTTCTCCCAAAACAAAGGGAATTTCTGTCTTTTTTGCCCCAAAATAAGGAAAATTTCTGACTTATTACCCTGAAATAAGTGAAATTTCTGCAATTTTGCCCCAAAATAAAGGAAATTTCTGCCTTTTTGCCCCCAAATAAAGGGAATTTCAGCCTTTTTACCTCAAAATATGGGGAATTTCTGAATTTTGGCACAAAATATTATGAATTTCTTTCTTTTTGCCCCAAAATAAGGAAAATTTCTGCCTTTTTTCCCTGAAATAAGTGAAATTTCTGCAATTTTGCCCCAAAATATAAGAAATTTCTTGAATTTTGCCCCAAAATAAGTGGAATTTCTCATTTTTGCCCCAAAATAAAGAGAATTTCTGCCTTTTTGCTCCACATTTATTAAAATTTCTGCAATTTTGCCCTAAAATAAGAAATTTCTGCAATTTTTCTCCATAATAAGTGAAATTTCTGCAACTTTGCCCCAAAATAAGGGGAATTTCTGTTTTTTGCCCCACAATTAGGAAAATTTCTGGTTTTTGCCCCACAATTAGGGAAATTTCTGCAATATTGCCCTAAATAAGGGGAATTTCTGCCTTTTGCCCCAAAATATGGGGAATTTCTGCCTTTTTGTCCGAAAATAAGAAGAATGCCTACCTTTTTGCCATAAAAAAGGGAAATTTCTTCATTTTTGCTCCAAAATAAGGGGAATTTCTGCTTTTTTGCCTCTAAATAAGTGGAATTTCTGTCTTTTTCCCCCAAAACAAAGGGAATTTCTGTCTTTTTTGCTTCAAATTAAGGAAAATTTCTGACTTATTACCCTGAAATAAGTGAAATTTCTGCAATTTTGCCCCAAAAATAAGGGAAATTTCTGCCATTTTTGAACCTAAATAAGGGAAATTTCAGCCTTTTTACCTCAAAATAAAAGAAATTTCTGCATTTTTGCAACAAAATATTAGGAATTTCTGCATTTTTGCCACAAAATATTAGGAATTGCTGCCTTTTTGTCCGAAAATAAGAAGAATGCCTACCTTTTTGCCATAAAGAAGGGAAATTTCCTCATTTTTGCTCCAAAATAAAGGGAATTTCTGCTTTTTTGCCTCTAAATAAGTGTAATTTCTGTCTTTTTCTCCCAAAACAAAGGGAATTCCTGTTTTTTGCCCCAAAATAAGGAAAATTTCTGACTTATTACCCTGAAATAAGTGAAATTTCTGCAATTTTGCTCCAAAATAAGGAAAATTTCTGCCTTTTTGCCCCCAAATAAGGGGAATTTCAGCCTTTTTACCTCAAAATAAGGGAAATTTCTGCATTTTTGCCACAAAATATTAGGAATTTCTGCCTTTTTGCCCCAAAAGAAGAAAAATTTCTGCCTATTTTCCCTGAAATAAGTGAAATTTCTGCAATTTTGCCCCAAAATAAGTGAAATTTCTGCAATTTTGCCCCAAAATAAGGGAAATTTCTGGAATTTTGCCCAAAAATAAGTGGAATTTCTGAGTTTTGCCCCAAAATAAAGAGAATTTCTGTCTTTATGCCCCAACATTTAGGGAATTTCTGCCTTTTTGTTTCACAATTAGGGGAATTTCTGCAATTTTGCTCCAAAATACGGGGAATTTATGCCTTTTTGCCCGAAAATAAGAAGAATGCATACCTTTTTGCCATAAAAAAGCGAAATTTCTTCATTTTTGCTCCAAAATAAGGGGAATTTCAGCCTTTTTACCTCTAAATAAGTGGAATTTCTGTCTTTTTCCCCCAATTAAAGAGAATTTCTGTCTTTCTTGCCCCAAAATAAGGAAAATTTCTGACTTATTTCCTTGAAATAGGTGAAATTTATGCAATTTTGCCCCAAAATAAGGGAAATTTCTGCCTTTTTGCCCCCAAATAAAGGGAATTTCAGCTTTTTACCTCAAAAAAAGGGGAATTTCTGAATTTTGGCACAAAATATGAATTTCTGCCTTTTTTTTTCAAAATAAGGAAAATTTCTGCCTTTTTTCCCTGAAATAAGTGAAATTTCTGCAATTTTGCCCGAAAATAAATGAAATTTCTGCAATTTTGCCCCAAAATAAAAGAAATTTCTGGAATTTTGCCCCAAAATAAGTGGAATTTCTGAGTTTGGCCCCAAAATAAAGAGAATTTCTGACTTTTTGCGCCACAATTAGTAAAATTTCTGCAATTTTGCCCTAAAATAAGGGAAATTTCTGCAATTTTTCCCCATAATAAGGTAAATTTCTGCAACTTTGCCCCAAAATAAGAGGAATTTCTGTTTTTTTGCCCCACAATTAGGAAAATTTCTGTTTTTTGATCCACAATTAGGGAAATTTCTGCAATTTTGCCCTAAATAAGGGGCATTTCTGCCTTTTGCCCAAAATATGGGGAATTTCTGCCTTTTTGTCCGAAAATAAGAAGAATGCCTACCTTTTTGCCATAAAAAAGGGAAATTTCTTCATTTTTGCTCCAAAATAAGGGGAACTTTTGCCTTTTTGCCTCTAAATAAGTGGAATTTCTGTCTTTTTCCCCCAAAACAAAGGGAATTTCTGTATTTTTGCCCCAAAATAAGAAAAATTTCTGACTTTTTACCCTGAATTAAGTGAAATTTCTGCAAATTGCCCCAAAATAAGGGAAATTTCTGCATTTTTGCCCCCAAATAAGGGGAATTTCAGCCTTTTTACTTCAAAATAAAAGAAATTTCTGCAT
Organism: Micromys minutus; assembly: GCF_963924665.1. Lineage (NCBI taxonomy): Eukaryota > Metazoa > Chordata > Mammalia > Rodentia > Muridae > Micromys > Micromys minutus. The sequence goes on along the minus strand of NW_027667650.1, from coordinate 20,737 downwards.
TTTTGCAACAAAATATTAGGAATTTCTGCATTTTTGCCACAAAATATTAGGAATTTCTGCCTTTTTGTCCGAAAATAAGAAGACTGCCTACCTTTTTGCCATAAAGAAGGGAAATTTCTTCATTTTTGCTCCAAAATAAGGGGAATTTCTGCTTTTTTGCCTCTAAATAAGTGGAATTTCTGTCTTTTTCCCCCAAAACAAAGGGAATTTCTGGTTTTTGCCCCAAAATAAAGAAAATTTCTGACTTAGTACCCTGAAATAATTGAAATTTCTGCAATTTTGCTCCAAAATAAGGGAAATTTCTGCCTTTTTGCCCCCAAATAAGGGGAATTTTAGCCTTTTTACCTCAAAATTAGTGAAATTTCTGCATTTTTGCCACAAAATATTAAGAATTTCTGCCTTTTTGCCCCAAAATAAGAAAAATTTCTGCCTATTTTCCTTGAAATAAGTGAAATTTCTGCAATTTTGCCCCAAAATAAGTGAAATTTCTGCAATTTTGCCCCAAAATAAGGGAAATTTCTGGAATTTTGCCCAAAAATAAGTGGAATTTCTGAGTTTTGCCCCAAAATAAAGAGAATTTCTGTCTTTATGCCCCAACATATAGGGAATTTCTGCCTTTTTGCTTCACAATGAAAGGAATTTCTGCAATTTTGCTCCAAAATACGGGGAATTTCTGCCTTTCTGCCTGAAAATAAGAAGAATGCATACCTTTTTGCCATAAAAAAGAGAAATTTCTTAATTTTTGCTCCAAAATAAGGTGAATTTCTGCTTTTTTGCCTCTAAATAAGTGGAATTTCTGTCTTTTTCCCCCCAAAACAAAGGGAATTTCTGTCTTTTTTGACCCAAAATAAGGAAAATTTCTGACTTATTACCGTGAAATAAGTGAATTTTCAGCAATTTTGCCCCAAAATAAAAGAAATTTCTGCCTTTTTGCCCCCAAATAGGGGGAATTTCAGCCTTTTTACCTCAAAATAAGGGGAATTTCTGCATTTTTGCCACAAAATATTAGGAATTTCTGCCTTTTTGCCCCAAAATAAAAAAAATTTCTGCCTATTTTCCCTGAAATAAGTGAAATTTCTGCAATTTTGCAACAAAATAAGGGAAATTTCTTTTTTTTTGCCCCTAAATAAGGGGAATTTCAGCCTTTTTACCTCAAAATAAGGGGAATTTCTGCATTTTTGCCCCAAAATATGGGAAATTTCTGCCTTTTTTCCCCAAAATAGGAAAAATTTCTGCAATTTTGTACCAAAATAATACAAATTTCTGCCTTTTTGCCTCCAAATAAGAAAATTTCTGCTTTTTTTCTGAAATAAGTGAAATTTAGGAAATTTTGCCCCAAAATAATTGAAATTTCTGCAATTTTGCCCCAAAATAAGTGAAATTTCTGGAATTTTGCCCCAAAATAAATGGAATTTCTGAGTTTTGCCCCCAAAAAAGGAGAATTTCTGTTATTTTGCTCCAACAGATAGGGAATTTCTGCCTTTTTGCCCCACAATTAGGTGAATTTCTGAAATTTTGATCCAAAATAAGGGGAATTTCTGCTTTTTTGCCTCTAAATAAGTGGAATTTCTGCCTTTCTCTCCCCAAACAAAGGGAATTTCTGTCTTTTTTGCCCCAAAATAAAGAAAATTTCTGACTTATTACCCTGAAATAAGTGAAATTTCTGCAATTTGGCCCAAAATAAAGGAAATTTCTGCATTTTTGCCCCACAATTTGTGAAATTTCTGCAATTTTGCCCTAAAATAGGGGAAATTTCTGCAATTTTTCTTCATAATAAGGGAAATTTCTGCAACTTTGCCCTAAAATAAGGGGAATTTCTGTTTTTTGCCCCACAATTAGGGAAATTTCTGCAATTTTGCCCTAAATAAGAGGAATTTCTGCCTTTTGCCCCAAAATATGGGGAATTTCTGCCTTTTTGTCTGAAAATAAGAAGAAAGCCTACCTTTATGCCATAAAAAAGGGAAATTTCTTCATTTTTGCTCCAATATAAGGGGAATTTCTGCTTTTTTGCCTCTAAATAAGTGTAATTTCTGTCTTTTTCCCCCAAAACAAAGGGAATTCCTGTTTTTTGCCCCAAAATAAGGAAAATTTCTGACTTATTACCCTGAAATAAGTGAAATTTCTGCAATTTTGCTCCAAAATAAGGAAAATTTCTGCCTTTTTGCTCCCAAATAAGGGGAATTTCAGCCTTTTTACCTCAAAATAAGGGAAATTTCTGCATTTTTGCCACAAAATATTAGGAATTTCTGCCTTTTTGCCCTAAAATAAGTCAAATTTCTGCCTTTTTTCCCTGAAATGAGTGAAATTTCTGCAATTTTGCCCCTAAATAAGTGAAATTTCTTGCTTTTTGCCCCCAAATAAGGGGAATTTCAGCATTTTTACCTCAAAATAAGGGGAATTTCTGCATTTTTGCCCCAAAATATGGGAAATTTCTGCCTTTTTTCCTCAAAATAAGAAAAATTTGTGCAATTTTGTACCAAAATAATACAAATTTCTGCCTTTTTGCACGCAAATAAGAAAATTTCTGCTTTTGTTCTGAAATAAGTGAAATTTCTGCAATTTTGCCCCAAAATAATTGAAATTTCTGCAATTTTGCCCCAAAATAAGTGAAATTTCTGGAATTTTGACACAAAATAAGTGGAATTTCTGAGTTTTGCCCCCAAAATAAGGAGAATTTCTGTTATTTTGTCTCAACATATAGGGAATTTCTGCCTTTTTGCCCCACAATTAGGGGAATTTCTGAAATTTTGCTCCAAAATAAGGGGAATTTCTACTTTTGCATCTAAATAAGTGGAATTTCTGCCTTTTTCTCCCAAAACAAAGGGAATTTCTGTCTTTTTTGCCCCAAAATAAGGAAAATTTCTGACTTATTACCCTGAAATAAGTGAAATTTCTGCAATTTTGCCCCAAAATAAAGGAAATTTCTGCCTTTTTGCCCCCAAATAAAGGGAATTTCAGCCTTTTTACCTCAAAATATGGGGAATTTCTGAATTTTGGCACAAAATATTATGAATTTCTTTCTTTTTGCCCCAAAATAAGGAAAATTTCTGCCTTTTTTCCCTGAAATAAGTGAAATTTCTGCAATTTTGCCCCAAAATATAAGAAATTTCTGGAATTTTGCCCCAAAATAAGTGGAATTTCTCATTTTTGCCCCAAAATAAAGAGAATTTCTGCCTTTTTGCTCCACATTTAATAAAATTTCTGCAATTTTGCCCTAAAATAAGAAATTTCTGCAATTTTTCTCCATAATAAGTGAAATTTCTGCAACTTTGCCCCAAAATAAGGGGAATTTCTGTTTTTTGCCCCACAATTAGGAAAATTTCTGGTTTTTGCCCCACAATTAGGGAAATTTCTGCAATATTGCCCTAAATAAGGGGAATTTCTGCCTTTTGCCCCAAAATATGGGGAATTTCTGCCTTTTTGTCCGAAAATAAGAAGAATGCCTACCTTTTTGCCATAAAAAAGGGAAATTTTTTCATTTTTGCTCCAAAATAAGGGGAATTTCTGCTTTTTTGCCTCTAAATAAGTGGAATTTCTGTCTTTTTCCCCCAAAACAAAGGGAATTTCTGTCTTTTTTGCTTCAAATTAAGGAAAATTTCTGACTTATTACCCTGAAATAAGTGAAATTTCTGCAATTTTGCCCCAAAAATAAGGGAAATTTCTGCCATTTTTGAACCTAAATAAGGGAAATTTCAGCCTTTTTACCTCAAAATAAAAGAAATTTCTGCATTTTTGCAACAAAATATTAGGAATTTCTGCATTTTTGCCACAAAATATTAGGAATTGCTGCCTTTTTGTCCGAAAATAAGAAGAATGCCTACCTTTTTGCCATAAAGAAGGGAAATTTCCTCATTTTTGCTCCAAAATAAAGGGAATTTCTGCTTTTTTGCCTCTAAATAAGTGTAATTTCTGTCTTTTTCTCCCAAAACAAAGGGAATTCCTGTTTTTTGCCCCAAAATAAGGAAAATTTCTGACTTATTACCCTGAAATAAGTGAAATTTCTGCAATTTTGCTCCAAAATAAGGAAAATTTCTGCCTTTTTGCCCCCAAATAAGGGGAATTTCAGCCTTTTTACCTCAAAATAAGGGAAATTTCTGCATTTTTGCCACAAAATATTAGGAATTTCTGCCTTTTTGCCCCAAAAGAAGAAAAATTTCTGCCTATTTTCCCTGAAATAAGTGAAATTTCTGCAATTTTGCCCCAAAATAAGTGAAATTTCTGCAATTTTGCCCCAAAATAAGGGAAATTTCTGGAATTTTGCCCAAAAATAAGTGGAATTTCTGAGTTTTGCCCCAAAATAAAGAGAATTTCTGTCTTTATGCCCCAACATTTAGGGAATTTCTGCCTTTTTGTTTCACAATTAGGGGAATTTCTGCAATTTTGCTCCAAAATACGGGGAATTTATGCCTTTTTGCCCGAAAATAAGAAGAATGCATACCTTTTTGCCATAAAAAAGCGAAATTTCTTCCTTTTTGCTCCAAAATAAGGGGAATTTCAGCCTTTTTACCTCTAAGTAAGTGGAATTTCTGTCTTTTTCCCCCAATTAAAGAGAATTTCTGTCTTTCTTGCCCCAAAATAAGGAAAATTTCTGACTTATTTCCTTGAAATAGGTGAAATTTCTGCAATTTTGCCCCAAAATAAGGGAAATTTCTGCCTTTTTGCCCCCAAATAAAGGGAATTTCAGCTTTTTACCTCAAAAAAAGGGGAATTTCTGAATTTTGGCACAAAATATGAATTTCTGCCTTTTTTTTTCAAAATAAGGAAAATTTCTGCCTTTTTTCCCTGAAATAAGTGAAATTTCTGCAATTTTGCCCGAAAATAAATGAAATTTCTGCAATTTTGCCCCAAAATAAAAGAAATTTCTGGAATTTTGCCCCAAAATAAGTGGAATTTCTGAGTTTGGCCCCAAAATAAAGAGAATTTCTGACTTTTTGCGCCACAATTAGTAAAATTTCTGCAATTTTGCCCTAAAATAAGGGAAATTTCTGCAATTTTTCCCCTAATAAGGTAAATTTCTGCAACTTTGCCCCAAAATAAGAGGAATTTCTGTTTTTTGCCCCACAATTAGGAAAATTTCTGTTTTTTGATCCACAATTAGGGAAATTTCTGCAATTTTGCCCTAAATAAGGGGCATTTCTGCCTTTTGCCCAAAATATGGGGAATTTCTGCCTTTTTGTCCGAAAATAAGAAGAATGCCTACCTTTTTGCCATAAAAAAGGGAAATTTCTTCATTTTTGCTCCAAAATAAGGGGAACTTTTGCCTTTTTGCCTCTAAATAAGTGGAATTTCTGTCTTTTTCCCCCAAAACAAAGGGAATTTCTGTATTTTTGCCCCAAAATAAGAAAAATTTCTGACTTTTTACCCTGAATTAAGTGAAATTTCTGCAAATTGCCCCAAAATAAGGGAAATTTCTGCATTTTTGCCCCCAAATAAGGGGAATTTCAGCCTTTTTACTTCAAAATAAAAGAAATTTCTGCATTTTTGCAACAAAATATTAGGAATTTCTGCATTTTTGCCACAAAATATTAGGAATTTCTGCCTTTTTGTCCGAAAATAAGAAGACTGCCTATCTTTTTGCCATAAAGAAGGGAAATTTCTTCATTTTTGCTCCAAAATAAGGGGAATTTCTGCTTTTTTGCCTCTAAATAAGTGGAATTTCTGTCTTTTTCCCCCAAAACAAAGGGAATTTCTGGTTTTTGCCCCAAAATAAAAAAAATTTCTGACTTAGTACCCTGAAATAATTGAAATTTCTGCAATTTTGCTCCAAAATAAGGGAAATTTCTGCCTTTTTGCCCCCAAATAAGGGGAATTTTAGCCTTTTTACCTCAAAATTAGTGAAATTTCTGCATTTTTGCCACAAAATATTAAGAATTTCTGCCTTTTTGCCCCAAAAGAACAAAAATTTCTGCCTATTTTCCCTGAAATAAGTGAAATTTCTGCAATTTTGCCCCAAAATAAGTGAAATTTCTGCAATTTTGCCCCAAAATAAGGGAAATTTCTGGAATTTTGCCCAAAAATAAGTGGAATTTCTGAGTTTTGCCCCAAAATAAAGAGAATTTCTGTCTTTATGCCCCAACATATAGGGAATTTCTGCCTTTTTGCTTCACAATGAAAGGAATTTCTGCAATTTTGCTCCAAAATACGGGGAATTTCTGCCTTTCTGCCCGAAAAAAAGAAGAATGCATACCTTTTTGCCATAAAAAAGAGAAATTTCTTAATTTTTGCTCCAAAATAAGGTGAATTTCTGCTTTTTTGCCTCTAAATAAGTGGAATTTCTGTCTTTTTCCCCCAAAAACAAAGGGAATTTCTGTCTTTTTTGACCCAAAATAAGGAAAATTTCTGACTTATTACCGTGAAATAAGTGAATTTTCAGCAATTTTGCCCCAAAATAAAAGAAATTTCTGCCTTTTTGCCCCCAAAAAAGAGGAATTTCAGCCTTTTTACCTCAAAATAATGTGAATTTCTGCATTTTTGCCACAAAATATTAGGAATTTCTGCCTTTTTGCCGCAAAATAAGAAAAATTTCTGCCTATTTTCCCTGAAATAAGTGAAATTTCTGCAATTTTGCAACAAAATAAGTGAAATTTCTTTTTTTTGCCCCTAAATAAGGGGAATTTCAGCCTTTTTACCTCAAAATAAGGGGAATTTCTGCATTTTTGCCCCAAAATATGGGAAATTTCTGCCTTTTTTCCCCAAAATAGGAAAAATTTCTGCAATTTTGTACCAAAATAATACAAATTTCTGCCTTTATGCGTCCAAATAAGAAAATTTCTGCTTTTTTCTGAAATAAGTGAAATTTGGGCAATTTTGCCCCAAAATAATTGAAATTTCTGCAATTTTGCCCCAAAATAAGTGAAATTTCTGGAATTTTGCCCCAAAATAAATGGAATTTCTGAGTTTTGCCCCCAAAAAAGGAGAATTTCTGTTATTTTGCTCCAACAGATAGGGAATTTCTGCCTTTTTGCCCCACATTTAGGTGAATTTCTGAAATTTTGATCCAAAATAAGTGGAATTTCTGCTTTTTTGCCTCTAAATAAGTGGAATTTCTGCCTTTCTCTCCCCAAACAAAGGGAATTTCTGTCTTTTTTGCCCCAAAATAAGGAAAATTTCTGACTTATTACCCTGAAATAAGTGAAATTTCTGCAATTTTGACACAAAATAAGAGAAATTTCTGCCTTTTTGCCTTCAAATAAGGGGAATTTCAGCCTTTTTACCTCAAAATCAGGGGAATTTCTGCATTTTTGCCCCAAAATATGGGAAATTTCTGCCTTTTTGCTTCAAAATAAATTAAATTTCTGCAATTTTGTACCAAAATAAAAGAAATTTCTGTTTTTTTGCCCCAAAATAAGAAAATTTCTCCTTTTTTTCTGAAATAAGTGAAATTTCTGCAATTTTGCCCCAAAATATGTGAAATTTCTGCAATTTTGCCCCAAAATAAGGGAAATTTCTGGAATTTTGCCCCAAAGTAAGTGGAATTTATGAGTTTTAACTTAAAATAAGGAGAATTTCTGTCTTTCTGCCCCAACATATAGGGAATTTCTGCCTTTTTGCCCCACAATTAGGGGAATTTCTGCAATTTTGCTCCAAAATACAGGGAATTTCTGCCTTTTTGCCCGAAAATGAGAAGAATGCATACCTTTTTGCCATAAAAAAGGGAAATTTCTTCATTTTTGCTCCAAAATAAAAGGAATTTTTGCTTTTTTGCCTCTAAATAAGTGGAATATCTGTTTTTTCCCCCAAACAAATCGAATTTCTCTGTTTTTTGCCCCTAAATAAGGAAAATTTTTGACTTATTACCCTGAGATAAGTGAAATTTCTGCAATTTTGCCCGAAAATAAGGGAAATTTCTGCATATGCCCACAAATAAGGGGAATATCAGCCTTTTTACCTCAAAATAAGGGGAATTTCTGCATGTTTGCCAAAAAATATTAGAATTTCTGCATTTTTGCCCCAAAATAAGGGAAATTTCTGCCTATTTTCTCTAAAATAAGTGAAATTTCTGCAATTTTGCCCCAAAATAAGTGAAATTTCTGCAATTTTGCCCCAAAATAAGTGGAATTTCTGAGTTCTGCCCCAAAATAAAGAGAATTTCTGTCTTTATGCCCCAACATATAAGGAATTTTTGCCTTTTTGCCCCACAATTAGGGGAATTTCTGCAATTTTGCTCCAAAATATGTGGAATTTCTGCCTTTTTGCCCAAAAAATAAGAAGAATGCATACCTTTTTGCCATAAAAAAAGAAAATTTCTTCATTTTTGCTCCAAAATAAGGGGAATTTCTGCTTTTTTGCCTCTAAATAAGTGGAATTTCTGTCTTTTTCCCCCAAAACAAAGGGAATTTCTGTCTTTTTGCCCCAAAATAAAAAAAATTTCTGACTTATTACCCTGAAATAAGTGAAATTTCTTCCATTTTTCTCCAAAATAAGGGAAATTTCTGCCTTATTGTACCCAAATAAAGGAAATTTCAGCCTTTTTACTTCAAAATAAGCTGAATTTCTACATTTTTGCCACAAAATATTTAGAATTTCTGCCTTTTTGCCCAAAAATAAGGAAAATTTCTGCCCTTTTTTCCTGATATAAGTGAAATTTCTGCAATTTTGCCCCAAAATAAGGAAAATTTCTGCTTTTTGCCCCCAAATAAGTGGAATTTCAGCATTTTTACCTAAAAATAAAAAAAATTTCTTTATTTTTGCCCCAAAATATGGAAAATTTCTGCCTTTTTGCCCCAAAATAAGAAAAATTTCTGCCATTTTGTACCAAAATAAAAGAAATTTCTGCCTTTTTGCTTCAAAATAAGAAAATTTCTTTTTTTTTCTGAAATAAGTGAAATTTCTGCAATTTTGCCCCAAAATAAGGGAAATTTCTGCAATTTTGCCCCAAAATAAGTGGAATTTCTGAGTTTTACCCCAAAATAAGGAGAATTTCTGTCTTTATGCCCCAACATATAGGTAATTTCTGCCTTTTTGCCCCACAATTAAAGGAATTTCTGCAATTTTGCTCCAAAATACGGGGAATTTCTGCCTTGTTGCCCGAAAATAAGAAGAATGCATAACTTTGCCATAAAAAAGGGAAATTTCTTCATTTTTGGTCCAAAATAAGGGGAATTTCTGCTTTTTTGCCCCAAAATAAGGAAAATTTCTGGCTTATTACCCTGAAATAAGTGAAATTTCTGCAATTTTGCCCCAAAATAAGGGAAATTTCTGCCATTTTTGTCCCCAAATAAGGGAAATTTCAGCCTTTTTACCTCAAAATAAGAGGAATTTCTGCATTTTTGCCACAAAATATTAGGAATTTCTGCCTTTTTGCCCAAAAATAAGGAAAATTTCTGCCTTTTTTCCCTGAATAAGTGAAATTTCTGCAATTTTGCCCCAAAATAAAAAAAATTTCTGCCTTTTTGCCCCCAAATAAGGGGAATTTCAGCCTTTTTACTTCAGAATAAGGGGAATTTCTGAATTTTGGCACAAAATATTATGAATTTCTGCCTTTTGCCCCAAAATAAGGAAAATTTCTGCCTTTTTTCCCTGAAATAAGTGAAATTTCTGCAATTTTGCCCCAAAATAAGTGAAATTTCTGCAGTTTTGCCTCAAAATAAAATAAATTTCTGGAATTTTGCCCGAAAATAAGTGGAATTTCTGAGTTCTGCCCCAAAATAAAGAGAATTTCTGCCTTTTTGCACCACAATTAGTGAAATTTCTGCAATTTTGCCCTAAATAAAGGGAATTTCTGCCTTTTGCCCCAAAATATGGGGAATTTCTCCCTTTTTGTCTGAAAATAAGAAGAATGCCTACCTTTTTGCCATAGAAAAGGGAAATTTCTTCATTTTTGCTCCAAAATAAGGGGAACTTTTGCCTTTTTGCCTCTAAATAAGGGAATTTTTGTCTTTTTCCCCCAAAACAAAGGGAATTTATGGTTTTTTTGCCCCAAAATAAGGAAAATTTCTCACTTATTACCCTGAAATAAGTTAAATTTCTAAAAATTGCCCCAAAATAAGAGAAATGTCTGCATTTTTGCCCACAAATAAAAAGAATTTCCGAGTTTTTACCTAAAAATAAGGGAAATTTCTACATTTTTGCAACAAAATATTAGGAATTTCTGCATTGTTGCCACAAAATAAAAATTTTTTCCTTTTTTTTTTGAAATAAGTGAAATTTCTGCAATTTTGCCCCAAAATAAGTGAAATTTCTGCAATTTTGCCCCAAAATAAGGAAAATTTCTGGAATTTTGCCCCAAAGTAAGTGGAATTTATGAGTTTTACCCCAAAATAAAGAGAATTTTGTCTTTCTGCCCAAACATATAGGGAATTTATGCCTTTTTGCCACACAATTAGGAAAATTTCTACAATTTTGCTCCAAAATACAGGGAATTTCTGCCTTTTTGCCCAAAAATACGAAGAATGCATACCTTTTTGCCATAAAAAAGGGAAATTTCTTCATTTTTGCTCCAATATAAAAGGAATTTCTGCTTTTTTGCCTCTAAATAATTGGAGTTTCTCTCTTTTTCCCCCAAAACAAAGGGAATTTCTCTTTTTTTCCCCAAAATAAGGAAAATTTCTGACTTATTACCCTGAAATAAGTGAAATTTTTTCCATTTTTCCCCATAATAATGGAAATTTCTGCCTTTTTGCCCCCAAATAAAAAGAATTTCAGCCTTTTTACCTCAAAATAAAAGGAATTTCTGCATTTTTGACCCAAAATATAGGAAATTTCTGCCTTTTTGCCCCAAAATAAGAAAAATTTCTGTCATTTTGTACCAAAATATAAGAAATTTCTGCCTTTTTGCCCCAAAATAAGAAAATTTCTTTTTTTTTCTAAAATAAGTGAAATTTCTGCAATTTTGCCCCAAAATAAGTGAAATTTCTGCAATTTTGCCCCAAAATAAGGGAAATTTCTGGAATTTTGCCTCAAAATAAGTGGAATTTCTGAGTTTTGCCCCAAAATAAGGAGAATTTCTGTCTTTTTGCCCCATCATATAGGGAATTTCGGCCTTTTTGCCCCACAATTGAGAATCTCTGCAATTTTGCTCCAAAATATGGGGTATTTCTTCATTTTTGCCCAAAAATAAGAAGAATCCATAACTTTTTGCCATAAAAAAGGGAAATTTCTTCATTTTTGCTCCAAAATAAGGGGAATTTCTGCTTTTTTGCCTCTAAATAAGTGGAATTTCTGTCTTTTCCGCCAAAACAAAGGGAATTTCTGTCTTTTTTGCTTCAAATTAAGGAAAATTTCTGACTTATTACCCTGAAATAAGTGAAATTTCTGCAATTTTGCCCCGAAAATAAGTGAAATTTCTGCCATTTTTGTCCCCAAATAAGGGAAATTTCAGCCTTTTTATTTCAAAATAAGAGGAATTTCTGCATTTTTGCCACAAAATATTAGGAATTTCTGCCTTTTTGCCCAAAAATAAGGAAAATTTCTGCCTTTTTTCCCTGAAATAAGTGAAATTTCTGCAATTTTGCCCCAAAATAAAGAAACTTTCTGCCTTTTTGCCCCCAAATAAGGGGAATTTCAGCCTTTTTACTTCAGAATAAGGGGAATTTCTGAATTTTGGCACAAAATATTATGAATTTCTGCCTTTTGCCCCAAAATAAGGAAAATTTCTGCCTTTTCTCCCTGAAATACGTGAAATTTCTGCAATTTTGCCCCAAAATAAGTGAAATTTCTGCAGTTTTGCCTCAAAATAAAATAAATTTCTGGAATTTTGCCCCAAAATAAGTGGAATTTCTGAGTTTTGCCCCAAAATAAAGAGAATTTCTGCCTTTTTGCCCCACAATTAGTGAAATTTCTGCAATTTTGCCCTAAAATAAGGGAAATTTCTGCAATTTTTCCCCATAATAAAAATTTTCTGCAATTTTGCCCCAAAATAAGGGGAATTTCTGTTTTTTGCCCCACAATTAGAAAAATTTCTGCAATTTTGCCCTAAATAAGGGGAATTTCTGCCTTTTGCCCCAAAATATGGGGAATTTCTGCCTTTTTGTCCGAAAATAAGAAGAATGCCTACCTTTTTGCCATAAAAAAGGGAAATTTCTTCATTTTTGCTCCAAAATAAGGGGAACTTTTGACTTTTTGCCTCTAAATAAGGGAATTTCTGGCTTTTTCCCCCAAAACAAAGGGAATTTATGTTTTTTTGCCCCAAAATAAGGAAAATTTCTGACTTATTACCGTGAAATAAGTGAAATTTCTGAAAATTGCCCCAAAATAAGGGAAATTTCTGCATTTTTGCCCCCAAATAAAAAGAATTTCCGAGTTTTTACCTCAAACTAAGAGAAATTTCTACATTTTTGCAACAAAATATTAGGAATTTCTGCATTGTTGCCACAAAATATTAGGAATTTCTTCCTTTTTGCCCCAAAATAAGAAAATTTTCCTTTTTTTTTGAAATAAGTGAAATTTCTGCAATTTTGCCCCAAAATAAGTGAAATTTCTGCAATTTTGCCCCAAAATAAGGGAAATTTCTGGAATTTTGCCCCAAAGTAAGTGGAATTGATGAGTTTTACCCCAAAATAAGGAGAATCTTGTCTTTCTGCCCCAACATATAGAGAATTTCTGCCTTTTTGCCCCACAATTAGGAAAATTTCTGCAATTTTGCTCCAAAATACGGGGAATTTCTGCATTTTTGCCCAAAAATAAGAAGAATGCATACCTTTTTGCCATAAAAAGAGAAATTTCTTCATTTTTGCTCCAATATAAAAGGAATTTCTGCTTTTTTACCTCTAAATAAGTGGAATTTCTGTCTTTTTCCCCCAAAACAAAGGGAATTTCTCTCTTTTTTCCCCAAAATAAGGAAAATTTCTGACTTATTACCCTGAAATAAGTGAAATTTTTTCCATTTTTCCCCAAAATAATATAAATTTCTGCCTTTTTGCCCCCAAATAAGGAGAATTTCAGCCTTTTTACCTCAAAATAAAAGGAATTTCTGCATTTTTGCCCCAAAATATAGGAAATTTCTGCCTTTTTGCCCCAAAATAAGAAAAATTTCTGCCATTTTGTACCAAAATATAAGAAATTTCTGCCTTTTTGCCCCAAAATAAGAAAATTTCTTTTTTTTCTAAAATAAGTGAAATTTCTGCAATTTTGCCCCAAAATAAGTGAAATTTCTGCAATTTTGCCCCAAAATAAGGGAAATTTCTGGAATTTTGCCTCAAAATAAGTGGAATTTCTGAGTTTTGCCCCAAAATAAGGAGAATTTCTGCATTTTTGCCCCCAAATAAAAAGAATTTCCGAGTTTTTACCTCAAACTAAGAGAAATTTCTACATTTTTGCAACAAAATATTAGGAATTTCTGCATTGTTGCCACAAAATATTAGGAATTTCTGCCTTTTTGCCCCAAAATAAGAAAATTTTCTTTTTTTTTTGAAATAAGTGAAATTTCTGCAATTTTGCCCCAAAATAAGTGAAATTTCTGCAATTTTGCCCCAAAATAAGGAAAATTTCTGGAATTTTGCCCCAAAGTAAGTGGAATTTATGAGTTTTACCCCAAAATAAGGAGAATCTTGTCTTTCTGCCCCAACATATAGAGAATTTCTGCCTTTTTGCCCCACAATTAGAAAAATTTCTGCAATTTTGCTCCAAAATACGGGGAATTTCTGCATTTTTGCCCAAAAATAAGAAGAATGCATACCTTTTTGCCATAAAAAGAGAAATTTCTTCATTTTTGCTCCAATATAAAAGGAATTTCTGCTTTTTTACCTCTAAATAAGTGGAATTTCTGTCTTTTTCCCCCAAAACAAAGGGAATTTCTCTCTTTTTTCCCCCAAAATAGGAAAATTTCTGACTTATTACCTGAAATAAGTGAAATTTTTTCCATTTTTCCCCAAAATAATATAAATTTCTGCCTTTTTGCCTCCAAATAAGGAGAATTTCAGCCTTTTTACCTCAAAATAAAAGGAATTTCTGCATTTTTGCCCCAAAATATAGGAAATTTCTGCCTTTTTGCCCCAAAATAAAAAAAATTTCTGCCATTTTGTACCAAAATATAAGAAATTTCTGCCTTTTTGCCCCAAAATTAGAAAATTTCTTTTTTTTTCTAAAATAAGTGAAATTTCTGCAATTTTGCCCCAAAATAAGTGAAATTTCTGCAATTTTGCCCCAAAATAAGGGAAATTTCTGGAATTTTGCCTCAAAATAAGTGGAATTTCTGAGTTTTGCCCCAAAATAAGGAGAATTTCTGTCTTTTTGCCCCAACATATAGGGAATTTCTGCCTTTTTGCCCCACAATTGGGAATCTCTGCAATTTTGCTTCAAAATACGGGGTATTTCTGCATTTTTCCCAAAATAAGAAGAATGCATAACTTTTTGCCATAAATAAGAAAAATTTCTTCATTTTTGCTCCAAAATAAGGGGAATTTCTGCTTTTTTGACTCTAAATAAGTGGAATTTCTGTCTTTCTCCCCCAAAACAAACGGAATTTCTGTCTTTTTTGCCCCAAAATAAAAAAAAAATTATGACTTATTTCCCGGAAATAAGTGAAATTTCTGCAATTTTGCCCTAAAATAAGGGAAATTTTTGCCTTTTTGCCCCCAAAATAGGAGAATTTCAGCCTTTTAACCTCAAATAAGGGGAATTTCTGCATATTTGCCACAAAAAATTAGGAATTTCTGCCTTTTTGCCTCAAAATAAGGAAAATTTCTGCCTATTTTCCCAGAAATAAGTGAAATTTCTGCAATTTTGCCCCAAAATAAGTGAAATTTCTGCAATTTTGCCCCAAAATAAGGGAAATTTCTGGAATTTTGCCCCAAAATAAGTTTAATTTCTGAGTTCTGCCCCAAAATAAGGAGAATTTCTGTCTTTATGCCCCATCATATAGGAAATTTCTGCCTTTTTGCCCCACAATTATGGGAATTTGTGCAATTTTGCTCCAAAATACGGGGAATTTCTGCCTTTTTGCCCGAAAATAAGAAGAATGCTTACCTTTTTGCCATAAAAAAGGAAAATTTCTTCATTTTTGCTCCAAAATAAGGGGAATTTCTGCTTTTTTGCCTCTAAATAAGTGGAATTTCTGTCTTTTTCCTTCAAAACAAAGGGAATTTCTGTCTTTTTTGCTTCAAAATAAGGAAAATTTCTGACTTATTACCCTGAAATAAGTTAAATTTCTGCAATTTTGCCCCAAAATAAGGGAAATTTCTGCCATTTTGTCGCCAAATAAGGGAAATTTCAGCTTTTTACCTCAAAATAAGAGGAATTTCTGCATTTTTGCCTTAAATATTAGGAATTTCTGCCTTTTTGCCCAAAAATAAGGAAAATTTCTGCCTTTTTCCCTGAAATAAGTTAAATTTCTGCAATTTTGCCACAAAATAAGTGAAATTTCTGCCTTTTTGCCCCCAAATAAGGGGAATTTCAGCCTTTTTACTTCAAAATATGGGAAATTTCTGCCTTTTTTGCCCCAAAATATGAAAAATTTCTGCAATTTTGTACCAAAATAATACAAATTTCTGCCTTTTTGCCCCAAAATAAGAAAATTTCTTTTTTTTTTCTGAAATAAGTGAAATTTCTGCAATTTTCCTCAAAATAAGTGAAATTTCTGGGATTTTGCCTCAAAATAAGTGAAATTTTTGGAATTTTGCCCCAAAATAAGTGGAATTTCTGAGATTTGCCCCCAAAATAAGAAGAATTTCTGTTATTTTGCCCAACATACAGGGAATTTCTTTTTTCTTGCCCCACAATTAGGAGAATTTCTGAAATTTTGCTCCAAAATAAGGGAAATTTCTGCTTTTTGCCTCTAAATAAGTGGAATTTCTGCCTTTTTCTCCCAAAACAAAGGGAATTTCTGTCTTTTTTGCCCCAAAATAAGAAAAATTTCTGACTTATTACCCTGAAATAAGTGAAATTTCTGCAATTTTGACCCAAAATAAGTGAAATTTCTGCAATTTTGGCCCAAAATATGGGAAATGTCATGAATTTTGCCTGAAAATAAGTGGAATTTCTGAGTTTTGACCCAAAATAAGGAGAATTTCTGTCTTTTTGCCTCAACATATAGGGAATTTCTGCCTTTTTGCCTCACAATTAGGGGAATTTCTGCAATTTTGCTTCAAAATACGGGGTATTTCTGTCTTTTTGCCCGAAAATAAGAAGAATGCATACTTTTTGCCATAAAAAAGGGAAATTTCTTCATTTTTGCTCCAAAATAAGGGGAATTTCTGCTTTTTTGCCTCTAAATAACTGGAATTTCTGTCTTTTTCCCCTAAACAAAGGAAATTTCTGTCTTTTTTATACCCAAAATAAGGAAAATTTCTGACTTATTACCCTGAAATAAGTGAAATTTCTGCAATTTTGCCCCAAAATAAGGGAAATTTCTGCCTTTTTGCCCCCAAATAAGGGGAATTTCAGCTTTTTTACCTAAAAATAAGGGGAATTTCTGCATTTTTGCCACAAAAATTAGGAATTTCTGCCTTTTTGCCCCAAAATAAGGAAAATTTCTGCCTATTTTCCATGAAATAAGTGAAATTTCTGCAATTTTGACACAAAATAAGTGAAATTTCTTCAATTTTGCCCCAAAATAAGGGAAATTTCTGGAATTTTGCCCCAAAATAAGTAGAATTTCTGCATTTTGCCCCCAAATAAGGGGAATTTCAGCCTTTTTACCTCAAAATATGGGAAATTTCTGCCTTTTTTGCCCCAAAATAAGAAAAATTTCTGCAATTTTGTACCAAAATAATACAAATTTCTGCCTTTTTGCCCCCAAATAAAAAAATTTCTTTTTTTTTCTGAAATAAGTGAAATTTCTGCAATTTTCCTCAATATAAGTGAAATTTCTGCGATTTTGCCTCAAAATAAGTGAAATTTTTGGAATTTTGCCACAAAATAAGTGGAATTTCTGAGATTTGCCCCCAAAATAAGAAGAATTTCTGTTATTTTGCCCAACATACAGGGAATTTCTTTTTTCTTGCCCCACAATTAGGAGAATTTCTGAAATTTTGCTCCAAAATAAGGGGAATTTCTGCTTTTTTGCCTCTAAATAAGTGAAATTTCTGCCTTTTTCTCCCAAAACAAAGGGAATTTCTGTCTTTTTTGCCCCAAAATAAGAAAAATTTCTGACTTATTACCCTGAAATAAGTGAAATTTCTGCAATTTTGACCCAAAATAAGTGAAATTTCTGCAATTTTAGCCCAAAATATGGGAAATTTCATGAATTTTGCCTGAAAATAAGTGGAATTTCTGAGTTTTGACCCAAAATAAGAAGAATTTCTGTCTTTTTGCCTCAACATATAGGGAATTTCTGCCTTTTTGCCCCACAATTAGGGGAATTTCTGCAATTTTGCTTCAAAATACGGGGTATTTTTGCCTTTTTGCCCGAAAATAAGAAGAATGCATACCTTTTTGCCATAAAAAAGGGAAATTTCTTCATTTTTGCTCCAAAATAAGGGGAATTTCTGCTTTTTTGCCTCTAAATAACTGGAATTTCTGTCTTTTTCCCCC
Source organism: Micromys minutus (assembly GCF_963924665.1). NCBI lineage: Eukaryota > Metazoa > Chordata > Mammalia > Rodentia > Muridae > Micromys > Micromys minutus. The sequence goes on along the minus strand of NW_027667650.1, from coordinate 3,328 downwards.
TAAACAAAGGAAATTTCTGTCTTTTTTATACCCAAAATAAGGAAAATTTCTGACTTATTACCCTGAAATAAGTGAAATTTCTGCAATTTTGCCCCAAAATAAGGGAAATTTCTGCCTTTTTGCCCCCAAATAAGGGTAATTTCAGCTTTTTTACCTCAAAATAAGGGGAATTTCTGCATTTTTGCCACAAAAATTAGGAATTTCTGCCTTTTTGCCCCAAAATAAGAAAAATTTCTGCCTATTTTCCATGAAATAAGTGAAATTTCTGCAATTTTGAAACAAAATAAGTGAAATTTCTTCAATTTTGCCCCAAAATAAGGGAAATTTCTGGAATTTTGCCCCAAAATAAGTGGAATTTCTGAGTTCTGCCCCAAAATAAGGAGAATTTCTGTCTTTATACCCCAACATATAGGGAATTTCTGCCTTTTTGCCTCACAATTAGGCAAAATTCTGCAGTTTTACTCCAAAATACGAGGAATTTCTGCCTTTTTTGTCCGAAAATAAGAAGAATGCATACCTTTTTGCCACAAAAAAAGGAAATTTCTTCATTTTTGCTCCAAAATAAGGGGAATTTCTGCCTTTTTGCCTCTAAATAAGTAAAATTTCTGTTTTTTCCCAAACAAAGGGAATTCCTGTCTTTTTTGCCCCAAAATAAGGAAAATTTTGACTTATTACCGTGAAATAAGTGAAATTTCAGCAATTTTGACTCAAAATAAGGGAAATTTCTGCCTTTTTGCCCCAAAATAAGGGGAATTTCTTCTTTTTTTCTGAAATAAGTTAAAATTCTGCAATTTTGCCCCAAAATAAGTGAAATTTCTGCAATTTTACCCCAAAATAAAAAAAATTTCTCGAATTTTGCCCAAAAATGAGTGGAATTTCTGAGTTTTGCCCCCAAAATAAGGAGAATTTCTGTTATTTTGTCTCAACATATAGGAAATTTCTGCCTTTTTGCCCCTCAATTAGGGGAATTTCTGAAATTTTGCTCCAAAATAAGGGGAATTTCTGCTTTTTTGCCTCTAAATAAGTGGAATTTCTGCCTTTTTCTCACAAAACAAAGGGAATTTCTGTCTTTTTTGCCCCAAAATAAGGAAAATTTCTGACTTATTACTCTGAAATAAGTGAAATTTCTGCAATTTTGCCCCAAAATAAGGGAAATTTCTGCATTTTTGCCCCCAAATAAGGGGAATTACAGCCTTTTTACCTCAAAATAAGGCGAATTACTGAATTTTGGCACAAAATATTCTGAATGTCTGCGGTTTTGCCCCAAAATAAGGAAAATTTCTGCCTTTTTTCCCTGAAATAAGTGAAATTTCTGCAATTTTGCCCCAAAATAAGTGAAATTTCTGCAATTCTGCCCCAAAATAAAAGAAATTTCTGGAATTTTGCCCCAAAATAAGTGGAATTTCTGAGTTTTGCCCCAAAATAAAGAGAATTTCTGCCTTTTTGCCCCACAATTAGTGAAATTTCTGCAATTTTGCCCTAAAATAAGAGAAATTTCTGCATTTTTTCCCCATAATAAGAAAAATTTCTGCAATTTTGCCCCGAAATAAGGGGAATTTCTGTTTTTTGCCCCACAATTAGTGAAATTTCTGCAATTTTGCCCTAAAATAAGAGAAATTTCTGCAATTTTGCCCCAAAATAAGGGGAATTTCTGTTTTTTGCCCCACAATTAGTGAAATTTCTGTAATTTTGACCTAAGTAAGGGGAATTTCTGCCTTTTGCCCCAAATTATGGGGTATTTCTGTGTTTTTTCCAAAAATAAAAAGAATCCCTACCTTTTGCCATATAAAAGGGAAATTTCTCATTTTTGCTTCAAAATAAGGGGAACTTTTCCCTTTTTGCTTCTAAATATTTGGAATTTCTGTTTTTTTCCCCCAAAACAAAGGGAATTTCTGTTTTTTTTGCCCCAAAATAAGGAAAATTTCTGACTTATTACCCTGAAATAAGTGAAATTTCTGAAAATTGCCCCAAAATAAGGAAATTTCTGCATTTCTGCCCCCAAATAAGGGGAATTTCAGCCTTTTTACCTCAAAATAAGGGGAATTTCTGCATTTTTGCAACAAAATATTAGGAATTTCTGCATTTTTGCCACAAAATATTAGAAATTTCTGCCTTTTTGCCCCAAAATGAGAAAATTTCTCCTTTTTTTTTGAAATAAGTGAAATTTCTGCAATTTTGCCCCAAAGTAAGTGAAATTTCTGCAATTTTGCCCCAAAATAAGGGAAATTTCTGGAATTTTGCCCCAAAGTAAGTGGAATATATGAGTTTTACAACAAAATAAGGAGAATTTCTGTCTTTCTGCCCCAACATATAGGGAATTTCTGCCTTTTTCCCCCACAATTAGGGGAATTTCTGCAATTTTGCTCCAAAATACGGGGAATTTCTGCCTTTTTGCCCGAAAATAAGGAGAATGCATACCTTTTGCCATAAAAAAGCGAAATTTCTTCATTTTTGCTCCAAAATAAGGGGAATTTCTGCTTTTTTGCCTCTAAATAAGTGGAATTTCTGTCTTTTTCCCCCAAAACAAAAGGAATGTCTGTCTTTTTTGCCCCAAAATAAGGAAAATTTCTGACTTATTACCCTGAAATAAGTGAAATTTCTGCAATTTTGCCCCAAAATAAGGGAAATTTCTGCATTTTTGCCCCCAAATAAGGGGAATTTCAGGATTTTTACCTCAAAATAAAAGTAATTTCTGCATTTTTGCTCCAAAATATAGGAAATTTCTGCCTTTTTTCCCCAAAATAAGAAAAATTTCTCCCATTTTGTACCAAAATATAAAAAATTTCTGCCTTTTTGCTTCAAAATAAGAAAAATTTCTCGTTTTTTTCTGAAATAAGTTAAATTTCTGCAATTTTGCCCAAAATAAGTGAAATTCCTGCAATTTTGCCCCAAAATAAGGGAAATTTCTGGAATTTTGCCTCAAAATAAGTGGAATTTCTGAGTTTTGCCCCAAAATAAGGAGATTTTCTGTCTTTTTGCCCCAACATATAGGGAATATCTGCCTTTTTGCCCCACAATTAGGGGAATTTCTGCAATTTTGCTCCAAAATACGGGGAATTTCTGCCTTTTTGCCCGAAAATAAGGAGAATGCATACCTTTTTGCTATAAAAAAGCGAAATTTCTTCATTTTTGCCCTAAAATAAGGGGAATTTCTGCTTTTTTGCCTCTAAATAAGTGGAATTTCTGTCTTTTTCTCCCAATACAAAAGGAATTTCTGTCTTTTTTGCCCCAAAATAAAGAAAATTTCTGACTTATTACCCTGAAATAAGTGAAATTTCTGCAATTTTGCCCCAAAATAAAGGAAATTTCTGCATTTTTGCCCCCAAAT
>NW_027667651.1:0-1000 GCF_963924665.1 Micromys minutus | reverse complement strand
GAACTCAGTACTGACTACCTCTATAATGCAGTGATGTCTTCTCGCCAGCCCACAGTCTCAGTATTACAGGAATGTCTCAGTAATCCTGTATGAAGGAGTGGTCAATTATAGACAAGGTGGAGTCAAGAATTTTCACATTCCTCAGAGTTTATCAGAAGATAGGAAGAGCAGGACAATTGATTCCAAATTCTATCATCTTTGGCCTTCTCTTTCATCTATCCCTTTTTCTCTCAAGGAATGGGACCATATGGACAGTCCAGCTTCTACGTCCTAGTTCTAACCACACCTTCCATTTTCTGCAATCAGAACCTCTATTCACAGAGTATGTGTCAACCATGGGTAACAGGCCCTAATGCAATTCATATAAAAGGACTTCTGCTGTCCTCGCTTTAGGCAGTCTTTTAGGTTCCCGACCCTGCTACTTAGTGCCATGATTGGGACTGTCACCTACTCAGAGTTTCCAGGAATTTCTTATACCTCCAAATAAGCTGGGTACCCATCTCAGAATGGCACTGGAGCTTCAAAGACATGGGGGAAGTAAAGTTGTGCGGTGAGGATGGTCATGGCAATGTGAGTTTGCAAGGATACAGGGGGCTTAAGGACAGAACCCTCCTATTGCTGGCTTGTGTCAGAGCACTTTGTCTTGTCTGAGTTTGGTGTCTCTAGACCAGTTACATAACTGTCCCTGTCTGCACAGAGGGTGTTCTAGGCGAAAGCTTGCGTTAGGCAGTGATTAGACCAGGACCTGGCCCTGATTAAATCCCTGAGAGGTGTTAGGTAGCTGCAGTGACAATTGCCTTCAAAGGACTCACTCTCCTCTGCCACCAAATCCTAGCAGCTTATAATAGAACCAGGAACTAGCATCCAGATTAAATATCCTCCTTGAAGATGGGCTCTGAGCTGCACACTTCCTATTTCACCCGCCTACTGAGAAAGAGCAAGAGAATGGGCACCACAGTTATTTAGAAAAGCTTCTGAGAGGAGGTCAAGCCAAGGGGAA